>NC_061512.1:115971217-116106078 GCF_022539505.1 Lolium rigidum | reverse complement strand
ACATATATTATATATGTGTTGGAGATACGCCCAAGAGGCAATAATAAAGTGGTTATTATATATCTTTGTGTTTATGATAAATGTTTATATACCATGCTATAATTGTATTAACCGAAACATTGATACATGTGTGTTATGTAGACAACAAGGAGTCCCTAGTAAGCCTCTTGTATAACTAGCTTGTTGATTAATAGATGATCATAGTTTCATGATCATGAACATTGGATGTTATTAATAACAAGGTTATGTCATTATGTGAATGATGTAATGGACACACCCAATTAAGCGTAGCATAAGATCACGTCATTAAGTTATTTGCTATAAGCTTTCGATATATAGTTACCTAGTCCTTCGACCATGAGATCATGTAAATCACTTATACTAAAAGGGTACTTTGATTACATCAAACGCCACTGCGTAAATGGGTGGTTATAAAGGTGGGATTAAGTATTCGGAAAGTATGAGTTGAGGCATATGGATCAACAGTGGGATTTGTCCATCCCGATGACGGATAGATATACTGCGGGCCCACTCGGTGGAATGTCGTCTAATTAGCTTGCAAGCATATGAAAGGTTCATAAGAGACCACATACCACGCTACGAGTAAAGAGTACTTGTCATGAGACGAGGTTGAACGAGGTATAGAGATACCGATGATCAAACCTCGAACAAGTAAAATATCGCGTGACAAAGGGAATCGGTATCGTATGTAAATGGTTCATTCGATCACTAAGTCATCGTTGAATATGTGGGAGTCATTATGGATCTCCAGATCTCGCTATTGGTTATTGGTCGGAGAGGAGTCTCAACCATGTCTGCATAGTTCGCGAACCGTAGGGTGACACACTTAAGGTTTGATGTCGTTTGAGTAGATATTGAATATGGAATGGAGTTCGAAGTTTTGTTCGGAGTCTCGGATGGGATCCGAGGACATCACGAGGAGTTCCGGAATGGTCCGGAGAATAAGATTCATATATAGGAAGTCATTTTATAAGTTTGAAAATGATCCGGTGCATTTATGGAAGGTTCTAGAAAAGTCTGGAAGAAATCACTATGGAAGGCGGAGGGACTCCACTAGCATGGCCGGCCAACCCTAAGGAGGAGGAGTCCCAGGTGGACTCCACCTAAGGTGGCCGGCCACCCCCCCTCAAGGAAAGGTGGGAGTCCCACCTTGAGTAGGACTCCCCCCTTGAGTAGGTTTGCCACCATATGGGAAGTTTTGGGTTGGGGTCTTATTCGAAGACTTGTAGTCCAACACTTGGGGCTTCCACCTATATAATGAGGAGCAAGGGGAGGGGGCCGTCCACACCAATCCCTAGTTGGCCGCACCCCCTTGAGGCCGGCGCCCCAAACCCTAGCCTCTCCCCGAACCCTAGCGCCCCTCCTCCACATACAACTCCCGCAGCGCATAGGGGAAGCCCTGTCGGAGTTCTCCACCACCACCGTCACCACGCCGTCGTGCTGCCGGGATTCCGAGGAGGATCTACTACTTCCGCTGCCCGCTGGAACGGGGAGGAGGACGTCGTCTTCATCAACACCGTACGTGCGACCGAGTACGGAGGTGCTGCCCGATTGTGGCACCGTCAAGATCTTCTACGCGCTTTTGAAAGCGGCAAGTGATCATCTTCTGCAACAACGAGATCTAATCTTGTAGGCTTTGGAAATCTTCAAGGGTTAGTCTCGTCACCCCCTCGTTGCTATCGTCTTGTAGATTAGATCTTGGCTTGTGTTTTTCGTTCTTGCGGTAGGAATTTTTTTGTTTTCTATGCTACGAATCCCATCTATGGTATCAGAGCCGTGTCTATGCATAGATTGGTTGCACGAGTAGAACACAATTGTTTTGTGGGCGTTGATGCTTTGTTGTCTTTAGTTCGAGTACTTTGCATCTTTGTGGCATAGTGGGATGAAGCGGCTCGGGCTAACTTTACATGACCGCGTTCATGAGATTTGCTCCACGCTCGACATGCAACTTGTATTGCATAAGTGGCTTTGCGGGTGTCTGTCTCTCCTACTATAGTGAAGATCCAATTTACTCTTTCTATTGACAACACTAGTATCACCGTTGTGGTTCATGTTCGTAGGTAGATTGGATCTTACTCGAAAACCCTAAACCACGTAAAATATGCAAACCAAATTAGAGACGTCTAACTTGTTTTTGCAGGGTTTGGTGATGTGATATGGCCATAATGTGATGATGAATATGTATGAGATGATCATTATTGTATTGTGGCAACCGGCAGGAGCCTTATGGTTGTCTTTAAATTTCATGTTGAGTAGTATTTCAAAGAAGTTGTAATAGTTGCTACATGGGAGAACAATCATGAAGACGGCGCCATTGACCTTGACGCTATGCCGACGATGATGGAGATCATGCCGGTTGATGATGGAGATCATGTCCGTGCGTTGGAGATGAAGATCAAAGGCGCAAAGACAAAAGGGCCATATCATATCACATATGAATTGCATGTGATGTTAATCCTTTTATGCATCTTATTTTGCTTAGATCGCGACGGTAGCATTATAAGATGATCCCTCTCACTAAATATCAAGATAATAAAGTGTTCATCCTTAGTAGCACCGTAGCTAAGACTTGTCGTTTCGAAGCATCACGTGATGATCGGTTGTGATAGATTCAACATGTGCATACAACGGGTGCAAGCCAGATTTGCACACGCGGATACTAAGGTTGCCTTGACGAGCCTAGCATGTAAAGACATGGTCTCGGAACACGGGATACCGAAAGGTAGAGCATGATTCATATAATTGATATGATGAACACTTTGAGTGTTCGCCATTGAAGTTACATCTTGTCTCGTGATGATCGGACTTGGTGTAGTGGATTTGGTTCGTGTGATCAATGAGACAATACGAGGGATATTGTTTTGAGTGGGAGTTCACTTAGTTTTTAATTTTGTTGAATTAAAATTTGAACTCTATTTGTCATAAACTTAGTCTAAACTATTGCAAATATATGTTGTAGATCATGGCGTCCCCATCAATCAATTTTAACCAGTTCCTAGAGAAATAAAAGCTTAAGAGCGACGGTAGCAACTTCACCGACTGGTTCCGTCATGTGAGGATTTTCCTCGCTGGTGGAAACCTGCAATATGTGCTCGATGCACCGCTAGGTGCCCCACCTGCAGAAACTGAATCCGATGAAGTAAAGAATGTCTACGAGACTCGGAAAACTCGGTACTCTCAAGTTCAGTGTGCCATCCTATGCAGTCTGGAAGCCGATCTTCAAAAACGTTTTGAGCACCACGATCCGCATGAGTTGGTCAATGAGCTGAAAGCTATCTTTGAAACTCATGCGGCCGTGGAATGCTATGAAGCATCGAAACACTTCTTCAGTTGCATGATGGAAGAGGGCAGCTCCGTTAGTGAGCACATGCTCGCCATGACCGGGCATGCGAAGAAACTCTGTGACTTGGGAATAGTGATTTCTAACAAACTGGGCATTAATCGTGTCCTTCAATCACTGCCACCTAGTTACAAGAACTTTGTGATGAACTACAATATGCAGAACATGAACAAGGAGTTACCTGAACTCTTCTCCATGCTAAAATCTGCTGAGATTGAGATACAGAAAGAGCACCAAGTGTTGATGGTCAACAAGACCACCAGTTTCAAGAAACAAGGAAAACCTAAGAAGGGCAACTTCAAGAAGGGCGGCAAGAAAGCTGATGCGCCTCCTGAGAAGCCTAAGGGTGGCCCTAAACCTGATACTGAGTGCTATTACTGCAATGGGAAGGGGCACTGGAAGCGTAATTGCCCCAAGTACTTGGCTGATCCGAAGAGCGGCCTTGTCAAGAAGAAGAAAGGTATATCTGATATACATGTTATAGATGTTTATCTTACTGGTTCTCGTACTAGTGCCTGGGTATTTGATACTGGTTCGGTTGCTCACATTTGTAACTCGAAACAGGAACTACGGAATAAACGAAGCCTATCGAGGGATGAAGTGACGATGCGCTTTGGAAATGGATCCAAGGTCGATGTGACCGCTGTCGGCATGCTCCCTCTACATCTACCTTCGGGATTAGTTTTAAACCTCAATAATTGTTATTTAGTGCCTGCGTTGAGCATGAACATTATATCTGGATCTTGTTTAATGCAAGACGGTTATTCATTCAAGTCTGAGAATAATGGTTGTTCTTTTTATGAATAATATCTTTTATGGTCAAGCGCCTGAGAAGAATGGTTTATTTCTATTAAATCTCGATAGTAGTGATACACATGTTCATAACATTGATGCTAAGCGAATTAAATTGAATGATAATTCTACTTATATGTGGCATTGTCGTCTTGGTCATATTGGAGTGAAACGCATGAAGAAACTCCATTCTGATGGACTACTTGAGTCACTTGACTTTGAGTCACTTGATAGATGTGAAGCATGTCTAATGGGAAAAATGACTAAGACTCCATTCTACGGTATTATGGAGCGAGCTACAGACTTATTGGAAATCATACATACTGATGTGTGCGGACCAATGAGTGTAGCCTCGCGCGGTGGTTATCGTTATGTTCTAACCTTCACGAGATGATGCGAGTAGATATGGGTATATCTATTTCATGAAACATAAATCCGAAACTTTTGAGAAGTTTAAGGAATTCCAAAGTGAAGTATAAAATCAACGTAACAAGAAGATCAAGTTTACGCGTTCGATCGCGGAGGCGAATATACGAGTTATGAGTTTGGCATGCATTTAAAGAAATGTGGAATACTTTCACAATTGACACCGCCGGGAACACCACAGCGTAATGGTGTGTCCGAACATCGTAATCGAACTCTCTTAGATATGGTTCGTTCTATGATGTCTCTTACTGATTTGCCGTTATTGTTTTGGGGTTATGCATTAGAGACAGCTGCATTCACTTTAAATAGGGCACCATCTAAATCCGTTGAAACGACTGATGGCGCGTGAAACACACGTCTGTTGGGAATCCCAAGAGGAAGGTGTGATACGCACAGCAGTAAGTTTTCCCTCAGTAAGAAACCAAGGTTATCGAACCAGTAGGAGTCAAGGGCCACGTGAAGGTTGCTGGTGACGGAGTGTAGTGCGGCGCAACACCAGGGATTCCGGCGCCAACGTGGAACCTGCACAACACAATCAAAATACTTTGCCCCAACTTAACAGTGAGGTTGTCAATCTCACCGGCTTGCTGTAAACAAAGGATTAAACGTATGGTGTGGAAAATGATGTTTGTTTGCGAAGAACAACAGAGAACAGAGTTTACAATAGATTGTATTTCAGATGTAAAAGAATGGACCGGGGTCCACAGTTCACTAGTGGTGTCTCTCCGCTAAGAAATAGCATGTTGGGTGAACAAATTACAGTTGGGCAATTGACAAATAGAGATGGCATAACAATGCACATACATATCATGATGACTACTATGATATTTAATCAGTGCATTACGACAAAGTACATAGACCGCTATCCAGCATGCATCTATGCCTAAAAAGTCCACCTTCGGGTTAGCATCCACACCCCTTCCAGTATTAAGTTGCAAACAACAGACAATTGCATTAAGTATGGTGCGTAATGTAATCAACACAAATATCCTTAGACAAAGCATTGATGTTTTATCCCTAGTGGCAACGAGCACATCCACAACCTTAGAACTTTACATCACTCGTCCCGGATTCAATGGAGGCATGAACCCACTATCGAGCATAAATACTCCCTCTTGGAGTTACAAGTATCAACTTGGCCAGAGCCTATACTAGCAACGGAGAGCATGCAAGAACATAAACAACACATATTTGATAGATTGATAATAGATGATTTTGATCATGATAGGCAGCTCACAAGATCTAACATGGTAGCACAATAGGAGAAGACAACCATCTAGCTACTGCTATGGACTCATAGTCCAAGGATGAACTACTCACACATCAGTCCGGAGGCGATCATGGTGATGAAGAGTCCTCCGGGAGATGATTCCCCTCTCCGGCAGGGTGCCGAAGGCGATCTCACGAATCCCCGAGATGGGATTGGCGGCGGCGGCGTCTCTGGAACTATTTCCGTATCGTGGCTCTCGGTAATATGGTTTTCGCGACGGAGAGTATAAGTAGGCAGAAGGGCAGAGTCGTAGGGCTGACGAGGGGCCCACACCATAGGCCGGCGCGGGCCCCATCCAGGCCGCGCCGCCCTATGGTTTGGCCGCCTCATGGCCCCACTTCGTATGCTTCGGTCTTCTGGAAGCTCCGTGGAAAAATAAGACCCTGGGCGTTGATTTCGTCCAATTCCGAGAATATTTCCTTTGTAGGATTTCTGAAACCAAAAACGACGGAAAACGGAAGCTGGCGCTTCGGCATCTTGTCAATAGGTTAGTGCCGGAAAATGCATAATAATGACATAGAGTGTGTATAAAACATGTGAGTATTGTCATAAAAGTAGCATGGAACATAAGAAATTATGGATACGTTTGAGACGTATCAAGCATCCCCAAGCTTAGTTCCTACTCGCCCTCGAGTAGGTAAACGATAACAAGGATAATTTACGAAGTGACATGCTATCATAATCTTGATCAATACTATTGTAAAGCATATGAGATGAATGAAGTGATTCGAAGCAATGGTAAATACAATGATTAAACAACTGAATCATATAACAAAGACTTTTCATGAATAGTACTTTCAAGACAAGCATCAGTAAGACTTGCACAGGAGTTAACTCATAAAGCAATAAATTCTTAGTAGAAAGTTTTGAAGCAACACAAAGGAAGATATAAGTTTCAGCGGTTGCTTTCAACTTCAACATGTTTATCTCATGGATATATCTCATGGATAGTTGTCAACACAAAGTAATATGATGAATGCAAATAAGCAAGTATGTAGGAATCAATGCACCCAGTTGACACAAGTGTTTGCTCCTAAGATAGAAAGAAGTAGGTAAACTGACTCAACATAAAGTAAAAAAATGGCCCTTCGCAGAGGGAAGCATGGATTACTATTTTTGTGCTAGAGATTTTCATTTTGAAAACATAGAAACAATTTTGTCAACGGTAGTAATAATTCATATGTGTTATGCATAAGACATCCTATAAGTTGCAAGCCTCATGCATAGAATACCAATAGTGCTCGCACCTTGTCCTAATTAGCTTGGATTTACATGGATTATCATTGCATAACATATGTTTCAACCAAGTGTCACAAAGGGGTACCTCTATATCGCCTGTACAAAGGTCCAAGGAGATAGATCGCATTTGATTTATCGTTTTTGATAGATCTCAACTTAGGACATCCATACCGGGACAACATAGAAAACAGATAATGGACTCCTCTTTAATGCATAAGCATTCAACAACAGGTAATATTCTCATAAGAGATTGAGGATTAATGTCCAAACTGAAACTTCCACCATGATTCATGGCTTTAGTTAGCGGCCCAATGTTCTTCTCTAACAATATGCATACTCAAACCATTTGATCATGATAAATCACCCTTACTTCAGACAAGACGACAATGCATAGCAACTCACATGATATTCAACAAAGGTGTAATAGTTGATGGCATCCCCAGAAACATGGTTACCGCTCAACAAGCAACTTATAAGAAATAAGATACATAAGTAACATATTCAATACCACAATAGTTTTTAAGGCTATTTTCCCATGAGCTATGTATTGCAAAGACAAAGAATGAAATTTTAAAGGTAGCACTCAAGTAATTTACTTTGGAATGGCGAGAGAAATACCATGTAGTAGGTAGGTATGGTGGACACTAATGGCATAGTTTTTGGCTCAAGGATTTGGATGCACGAGAAGTATTCCCTCTCAATACAAGGCTTTGGCTAGCAAGGTTGTTTGAAGCAAACACAAGTATGAACCGGTACAGCAAAACTTACATAAGAACATATTGCAAGCATTATAAGACTCTACACTGTCTTCCTTGTTGTTCAAACACCTCACCAGAAAATATCTAGACTTAAAGAGACCAATCATGCAAACCAAATTTCAACAAGCTCTATGGTAGTTCTTCATTAATGGGTACAAAGTACATGATGCAAGAGCTTAAACATGATCTATTTGAGCACAACAATTGCCAAGTATCAAATTATTCAAGACAATATACCAATTACCACATGAAGCATTTTCTGTTTTCAACCATATAACAATGAATGAAGCAGTTTCAACCTTCGCCATGAACATTAAAAGTAAAGCTAAGAACACCAGTGTTCATATGAAACAGCGGAGCGTGTCTCTCTCCCACACAAAGAATGCTAGGATCCGATTTTATTCAAACAAAAACAAAAATAAAAACATACAGACGCTCCAAGTAAAGCACATAAGATGTGACGGAATAAAAATATAGTTTCACTAGAGGTGACCTGATAAGTTGTCGATGAAGAAGGGGATGCCTGGGGCATCCCCAAGCTTAGATGCTTGAGCTTGAAATATGCAGGGATGAACCACGGGGGCATCCCCAAGCTTAGACTCTTCACTCTTTTTGATCATATTGTATCATCCTCCTCTCTTGATCCTTGAAAACTTCCTCCACACCAAACTCAAAACAAACTCATTAGAGGGTTAGTGCATAATCAAAAATTCACATATTCAGAGGTGACATAATAATTCTTAACACTTCTGGACATTGCATAAAGCTACTGAAAGTTAATGGAACAAAGAAATCCATTCAACATAGCAAAACAGGCAATGCGAAATAAAAGGCAGAATCTGTCAAAACAGAACAGTCCGTAAAGACGAATTTTTCAGGGGCACTTAACTTGCTCAGATGAAAAAGCTCAAATTGAATGAAAGTTGCGTACATATCTGAGGATCACGCACGTAAATTGGCAGATTTTTCTGAGTTACCTATAAACGGGGCTACTCAATTTCGTGACAGCAAGAAATCTGTTTCTGCGCAGTAATCCAATTCTAGTATCAACCTTACTATCAAAGACTTTACTTGGCACAAAAATGCAATAAAATAAAGATAAGGAGAGGTTGCTACAGTAGTAACAACTTCCAAGACTCAAATATAAATCAAAAGTGCAGAAGTAAAATAATGGGTTGTCTCCCATAAGCGCTTTTCTTTAACGCCTTTCAGCTAGGCGCGGAAAGTGTGAATCAAGTATTATCAAGAGATGAAGCATCAACATCGTAATTTGTTCTAATAATAGAATCATAAGGTAACTTCATTCTCTTTCTAGGGAAGTGTTCCATACCTTTCTTGAGAGGATATTGATACTTAATATTCCCTTCCTTCATATCAATGATAGCACCAACAGTTCGAAGAAAAGGTCTTCCCAAAATAATGGGACAAGATGCATTGCATTCAATATCCAAGACAAAAAAATCAACGGGGACAAGGTTATTGTTAACCGTATGCGAACATTATCAATCCTCCCCAAAGGTTTCTTTATAGAATTATCAGCAAGATTAACATCCAAATAACAATTTTTCAATGATGGCAAGTCAAGCATATCATAGATTTTCTTAGGCATAACAGAAATACTTGCACCAAGATCACATAAAGCATTACAATCAAAATCATTGACCCTCATCTTAATAATGGGCTCCCAACCATCTTCCAACTTCCTAGGAATAGAAGTTTCAAGTTTTAATTTATCTTCTCTAGCTTTTATGAGAACATTTGTAATATGTTTTGTAAAGGCCGAATTTATAGCACTAGCATTAGGACTTCTAGCAAGTTTTTGTAAGAACTTAATAACTTCAGAGATATGACAATCATCAAAATCTAAACCATTATGGTCTAAAGCAATGGGATCATTGTCCCCAATATTTTGGAAAAATTTCAGCAGTTTTATCACAAACAGTTTCAGCAGTTTTAACAGTTTCAGGAAATTTTGCATGCTTTGCACTAGGAGTAGAAACATTGCCAACACCAATTATTTTACCATTGATAGTAGGAGGTTCAGCAACATGTGAAGCATCAACATTACTAGTGGTGGTAATAGTCCAAACTTTAGCTACATTATTCTCTTTAGCTAGTTTTTCTTCTCTTGCCCACCTAGCATGCAATTCAGCCATCAATCTAATATTCTCATTAATTCGAACTTGGATAGCGTTTGCTGTAGAAAATGACTTAATATCTATCTTCTTTAGGCATAACTTTCAATTTTAAAAGATCAACATCAGCGGCAAGACTATCAACCTTAGAAGCAAGATATCAATTTTACCAAGCTTTTCTTCAACAGATTTGTTAAAAGCAGTTTGTGTACTAATAAATTCTTTAAGCATGGCTTCAAGACCAGGGGGTACACTCCTATTATTGTTGTAAGAATTACCATAAGAATTACCATAACCATTACCATTATTAGAAGGATATGGCCTATAGTTGTTACCAGAATTATTCATATAAGCATTGTTGTTGAAATTATTATTTTTAATGTAGTTCACATCAACATGATCTTCTTGAGCAACCAATGAAGCTAAAGGAACATTATTAGGATCAACATTAGGTCTACCATTCACAAGCATTGACAAAATAGCATCAATCTTATCATTCAAGGAGGAGGTTTCTTCAACAGAATTTACCTTCTTACCTTGTGGAGTCCTTTCAGTGTGCCATTCAGAGTAATTGATCATCATATCATCAAGAAGCTTTGTTGCCGCGCCTAAGGTGATGGACATAAAAGTACCTCCAGCAACTGAATCCAATAGGTTCCGCAAAGAAAAATTCAATCCTGCATAGAAGGTTTGGATGATCATCCAAGTTAGTCCATGGGTAGGGCAATTATTTACCAAAGATTTCATTCTTTCCCATGCTTGGGCAACATGTTCATTATCCAATTGCTTAAAATTCATTATGCTACTTCTCAAAGATATAATTTTAGCGGGAGGATAATATCTACCAATGAAAGCATCCTTACATTTAGTCCATGAATCAATACTATTCTTAGGCAAAGATAGCAACCAATCTTTAGCTCTTCCTCTTAAGGAGAAAGGAAACAATTTCAGTTTTATAATGTCACCATCTACATCCTTATACTTTTGCATTTCACAAAGTTCAATAAAATTATTAAGATGGGCAGCAGCATCATCAGAACTAACACCAGAAAATTGCTCTCTCATAACAAGATTTAGTAAAGCAGGTTTAATTTCACAAAATTCTGCTGTAGTAGCAGGTGGAGCAATAGGTGTGCATAAGAAATCATTATTATTTGTGCTAGTGAAGTCACACAACTTAGTATTCTCAGGAGTATTCATTTTAACAGTAGTAAATAAAGCAAACTAAATAAAGTAAATGCAAGTAACTAATTTTTTTGTGTTTTTAATATAGAGAACGCAAACAAGACAGTAAATAAAGTAATGCAAGTAACTAATTTTCTTGTATTTTTGATATAGAGAGCAAACAAAGCAGTAAATAAAATAAAGTAAAGCAAGACAAAAACAAAGTAAAGAGATTGGATGTGAGAGACTCCCCTTGCAGCAGTGTCTTGATCTCCCGGCAACGGCGCCGGAAAATATGCTTCGGCGTGCGGTTGACGTGGGAGTTAGAAATCTCTGTGGTGTAATATTCCCGTTCGTCCCCGGCAACGGCGCCAGAAAATATGCTTGATGGCGCGTGAAACACACGTCTGTTGGGAACCCCAAGAGGAAGGTGTGATGCGCACAACAGTAAGCTTTCCCTCAGTAAGAAACCAAGGTTATCGAACCAGTAGGAGTCAAGGGCCACGTGAAGGTTGTTGGTGACGGAGTGTAGTGCGGCGCAACACCAGGGATTCCGGCACCAACGTGGAACCTGCACAACACAATCAAAATACTTTGCCCCAACTTAACAGTGAGGTTGTCAATCTCACCGGCTTGCTGTAAACAAAGGATTAAACGTATGGTGTGGAAAATGATGTTTGTTTGCGAAGAACAACAGAGAACAGAGTTTGCAGTAGATTTTATTTCAGATGTAAAAGATTGGACCGGGGTCCACAGTTCACTAGTGGTGTCTCTCCGATAAGAAATAGCATGTTGGGTGAACAAATTACAGTTGGGCAATTGACAAATAGAGAGGGCATAACAATGCACATACATATGATGATGACTACTATGAGATTTAATCAAGGCATTACGACAAAGTACATAGACCGCTATCCAGCATGCATCTATGCCTAAAAAGTCCACCTTCGGGTTAGCATCCGCACCCCTTCCAGTATTAAGTTGCAAACAACAGACAATTGCATGAAGTATGGTGCGTAATGTAATCAACACAAATATCCTTAGACAAAGCATTGATGTTTTATCGCTAGTGGCAACATCACATCCACAACCTTAGAACTTTCTGTCACTGTCCCAGATTCAATGGATGCATGAACCCACTATCGAGCATAAATACTCCCTCTTGGAGTTACAAGTATCAACTTGGCCAGAGCCTCTACTAGCAACGGAGAGCATACAAGAACATAAACAACACATATATGATAGATTGATAATCAACTTGACATAGTATTCCATATTCATCGGATCCCAACAAACACAACATGTAGCATTACAAATAGATGATCTTGATCATGATAGGCAGCTCACAAGAGCTAACATGATAGCACAAGAGGAGAAGACAACCATCTAGCTACTGCTATGGACCCATAGTCCAAGGATGAACTACTCACACATCAGTCCGGAGGCGATCATGGTGATGAAGAGTCCTCCGGGAGATGATTCCCCTCTCCGGCAGGGTGCCGGAGGCGATCTCCTGAATCCCCCGAGATGGGATTGGCGGCGGCGGCGTCTATGGAACTATTTTCGTATCGTGGCTCTCGGTAATAGGGTTTTCGCGACGGAGAGTATAAGTAGGCGGAAGGGCAGAGTCGGAGGGCTGACGAGGGGCCCACACCATAGGCCGGCGCGGGCCCCATCCAGGCCGCGCCGCCCTATGGTTTGGCCGCCTCGTGGCCCCACTTCGTATGCTCTTCGGTCTTCTGGAAGCTCCGTGGAAAAATAAGACCCTGGGCGTTGATTTCCTCCAATTCCGAGAATATTTCGTTTGTAGAATTTCTGAAACCAAAAATAGCAGAAAACAGGAACTGGCGCTTCGGCATCTTGTCAATAGGTTAGTGCCGGAAAATGCATAATAATGGATATGTTTGAGACGTATCAACGACACCGTATGCATTATGGTTTAATAAGAAACCTAAGTTGTCGTTCCTTAAAGTTTGGGGTTGCAAAGCCTATGTAAAAAAGTTACAAAGCTAGAACCCAAAGCGGAGAAATGCGTCTTCATAGGATACCCTAAGGAAACTATTGGGTATACTTTCTATCACAGATCCGAAGGAAAAATCTTTGTTGCTAAGAACGGAACCTTTCTTGAGAAAGAATTTCTCTCTAAAGAAGTGACTGGAAGAAAACTAGAACTCGACGAGGTTACTGAACCTTCTCTCGTTGATCAGAGTAGCGCAGTACCGGAAGATGTTCTCGTACCGCCCGCACCGGTAACGAGAGGAAGCTAATGATAATGATCATGAAACTTCGAGCGAGATATCTACCGAACCTCGCAGATCGACAAGGGAACGTGCCACTCCTGACCGGTATGATCCTTGTCTAAATGTCATGATTGTGGACAACAATGATGAGGACCCCGCGACGTATGAAGAAGCGATGATGAGCCCGGATTCCAACAAATGGCAAGAAGCCATGAAATCCGAAATGGGATCCATGTATGATAACAAAGTATGGACTTTGGTAGACTTACTCGATAGCCGCAAGGCTGTCGAGAATAAATGGATCTTCAAGAGAAAAACAGATGCTGATGGTAATGTTACTGTCTATAAAGCTCGACTTGTCGCAAAGGGTTTCCGACAAATTCAAGGTGTTGACTACGATGAGACTTTCTCACCTGTAGCGAAGCTAAAATATGTGATGATTTTGTTAGCAATAGCTGCATTTTTCGATTATGAGATTTGGCAGATGGATGTCAAAACGGTGTTCCTTAATGAAGACATTGAGGAAGAGTTGTATATGGTACAACCCAAAAGTTTTGTCGATCCTAAAAATGCTGACAAGGTGTGCAAACTTCAGCGGTCAATTTATGGACTGAAGCAAGCATCCAGGAGTTGGAACCGACGTTTTGATAAGGTGATCAAAGACTTCGGGTTTATACAGTGTCATGGAGAGGCCTGTATTTACAAGAAAGTGAGTGGGAGCTCTGTAGCATTCCCGATATTATATGTAGATGACATATTATTGATTGGGAATGATATAGAACTATTAAGCAGTGTAAAAGGTTATTTGAATAAGTGTTTTTCAATGAAGGACCTTGGTGAAGCAGCATACATTTTAGGCATCAAGATTTATAGAGATAGATCAAGATGCCTATTAGGGCTTTCACGGAGTACATACCTGGACAAGATTCTAAAGAAGTTTAGAATGGATGAAAGTAAGAAACGATTCTTACCTATGTTGCCAGGTAAGGTCTTGAGCAAGACTCAAGGTCCGGCTACGGCAGAAGAAAGAGAGAGGATGAATCAGATCCCCTATGCCTCGGAAGTAGGCTCTATCATGTATGTCATGCTGTGTACTAGACCGAATATAGCACATGCAGTTAGTTTGACTAGCAAATATCAAAGTGATCCAGGAATGGAACACTGGACAGCGGTCAAGAATATCCTGAAGTACTTGAAAAGAACTAAGGATATGTTTCTTTGTTATGGAGGTGACCAAGAGCTCGCTGTAACCAGTTACACCGATGCAAGTTGGAACACTGATCCTGATGACTCTAAGTCTCAATCTGGGTACGTGTTTATATTGAATGGTGCTGCAGTAAGCTGGTGCAGCTCTGTAAGGGTATTTTACCCTTATCCATTATTTCGTAACAATGACACCGTGCTAGAGTATTTGGCCTAATATGTTTGTAAGGATAATCTCAGGTATTAGGCAATGAGGCATAAATGGTGTATCAAAGGAACAAGAAGGCTAAAGGAGACCCCCCACTTCAACAACAATCGAAAAGGGGTCTACAAGCAGAAATCCGTGCTCGCAGCCCGGTCCAACCGGGCCGAGCAACCGGCCGAGTCCGGCGCACAGCTCGGTCAACCGGTCGCCAACCGGGGCTGTCCGGCGCACGACCCGGTCGACCGGCCGCCAACCGGGCTCCACACGAGAACACAGCAAATCCGGTTGCCGACCGGTCAACCGGCCTACAGACCGACGAGTCCGGCGCACGGCCCGGTCGACCGGGCGCCAACCGGGCGCCAACCGGCCGCCAACCGGAGGAGCTCCAGGACCAGTAAAGGGCATCCGGTCACTGGCCCGGTCCGACCGGCCTCACCACCGGGCAGTCCGGTCTGTGGCCCGGTCAACCGGGTTTGTCGAGGGAAAAGCTGAGGTGGCAAGTGACCAACGGCCATATTTCGAAGAACACTATAAATAGGCCTTCTCCTACCTCTCGAACAGTTAGGCACTACACTACAAGCTGTTCTTGAGCTCTCTCTCTCTCTTACTCCATTGCTAGAAACACCAAAAGCCTCGGATCTACCTCCTCCTCCACCCAAACTCAAATCCCTCCGGGAATCGCTAGAGGAGGACCCGATCTACCTGTTCTACCAAGCCAAATCTCATTCCCCCTTGTATTCATCGAGAAGCTTGCTTCCTAGGGTTCCTTGGAAACCCTAGGTGGGCAAGAGGAGTCCGGAAGCATCCGGGCTGTGGATTTGCTCCGGGCAAGATTGTGAAGGTTTGGAGGCTACCTCAAAGTCTACCACAAGTGAGTGAGCTAGGCTCCGGAGAATAGGGTGAGCCTTCGTGGCGTGGGGAATCCTTCGTGGGACCTCCACCCCTCCAAACGTGACGTACCTTGTTGCAAAGCAAGGGAACACGGGAATACATCCTCGTCTCCGCGTGCTATCGGTTATCTCTAACCGAACTCCTTACTTGTGATTTAACCGCCCGTGAGAGCCTCCGTGCTCGAGTTAGTTGTATCCTCATATAGGTTGCTTCACCTAGTTTGCATTAGGCTCACCTTTATATTCCGCAAAGCCTAATATTGCAAAGAAAGAATTAAAACTTGTAGAAACCTATTCACCCCCCTCTAGGTTTACCATCTCAATACTTTCAATTGGTATCGTAGCCCGGACTCTTATTAAGGGCTTCACCGCCTTAAGAGTGAGATGGATAAACTCTTCGAGGGTCTAGATGACGACTCTAACCTTTCGGTTAAAGAGATGAAATCTAGACTCTTGGCATATGATGCCGAGAAGAAGAAAAAGGAGGATGAGCTACAAAACCAAATGACAGAAATGTCTTCCATGCTTAAGAAATTAACTAGTGGACCTCCTCCTAGTACGGCTTCGGCCTCTCTAGGGAATTTCCATGAAGTTAATCATGACTATCCCAAAAACACTTCACCCATGCCTCATATAAACCATAGTGGGAATGTTCCCCATTTTGATGGAACTCACTTTCCTTTTTGGAAATCTTCTATGGAATCTCATATTCGCAGTTGCAAGTGTGGAGTTATGGGAGATCATTGTTCATGGATACCGGGAGCCACAAGATCCCATTCGGTTGACCTCCACCGAGTTCTACAACTGTCAACTCAATGCCTCCGCACGTGACAAGATTAGAAGTGGCATCAACCGCAAGCTTCTTGATCAAGTCAATGACATCGACTCCGCTAAAGAGTTGTGGGATCGGATCGTAGTACTCCAAGAGGGAACCGATTTGATTCAATCAGCTCTTTATGAGACCGCAAAGCAAGAGGCTCATCAGTTCATGATTCGAGATGGAGAATCCGTGTCCGATGCCTACGCTAGGCTTGGTGCTCTTAGAGTAAGAGTCAAGGGACTTGGTGTTGAGAAGTACAATGATGGCTTCGAGATGAATGAAGAATTCATAAAGTCCAAGGTCATTGCTATGATTGCCGTCAAGCAACAAGACACCAACCTTGCACTCAACTTGCAAATCATGACCAAGAGTGCCGATCTCAACTCCGATGATCTCGTCTCCTATGTGGCCGCCAATGAAAACATGGCCAAAGCGGGAAAGAGGCTCATGGCAATGAACCGTGTTGATGAAGCCTCACACAACCATGAAGCACCACACAACCTTGCTCTCAAAGCTAGGGCCGATCATGGAAGCAATGAAGACTATGAAATTGAAGAAGAAGAAGAGATGACTTCAACTAGTGACATTGCTACCGACTTTGCTTTCTTTGCCAAGAAATACAAGGCAAAGTTCCCAATGCTCCTCAATGACAATAAGAAGAAAAGAACTTGCTACAATTGTGATGAAGATAGCCACTTTGCAAATGAGTGCCCTTATGAGAAAAGGGTAGACAAGCCAAGATTCATCAAAGGGGTCAAGCCAAGATTGAAGCCAAACCCAATCAACGATCGATTCAAGAAGAACAAGGGAAGAGCCTTTGTTGGAGCCGAGTACTTGTCCGATGATGAAGAGGAAGATGAGGAGAAGGAGGTCGGGTGGCCGGCTTGGCTTTCTCCAAGCCCGGGTCACTCTTCACATATGACTACTCCAAGGACTACTCCACGGAGAATGATGTTGGTTCTTCCTTCATGGCAAGAACAACTCAAGATGATGACTCCGATGACTCTCCCTCCTCTACAATCGTTGGCTCTTGTCTTATGGCAAGGGAAACCAAGGTAATGGAACCTCCACCTTCCCTATCTAGTGTTCTTGATGATGAAAACGAAAATCAAGAAGAATTAATTGTGCTTAAGGAACTCTATGATGTTAGATGCACCCTTCGTGGTGAAGCTCTTATCAAGTTTGATTTCTTGATGGACTCACTCAAGGAAAAGGATGAGTCCATTGAGGAATTAGAATATCATTTAAATGAGAAGGAACGGAGATTCAATCTCCTAAGACAAGAGCTAAAAACCGAAAGGTGCATATCTCAAGGTCTTAAGCAACAAATTGAAACTTATGAACTTGATATTAAGGACCTAGAAACTATTGATAGGGCTCAATCTTTGACTCAAGTGCTACATACCTCAAAGGAGGAACTTGAAGTTGCTCATGCTACTCTCACTAGGGATCTTGACCACCTTGAAAGAGCTAACAAGCTTGTAAAGGATGAGCTCAAGAAACTTGGAGAGAACCATGACCTACTCCAAGAAACCTACACAAAAGCACTTGAATCAATGAAGGATCCCATTGTTGTTGAAAAGCATGCCAGTTCCCCTACATCTTTTACTAGTGAGCATGCTAAGCTTGTTGAGGAACATGTTCTTTTACAAGAGGAACTCTCTTTGCATGTTGAGACCAATGCATATCTTGAATCCTTGGTGACTAAATATGGTCTCGACTATCATCCTAATGAATCCTCTTGTGAGCATGCATCTATTCTTGAGGAAAATGTTAGGTTAACAAAGGAACTTGCAAAGTTCACCACCGCCAAGAACAAGATGGGATTGGATGACCTCTTGAGTAAGCAAAGGTCAAACAATCAAAAGTTTGGAATTGGATATGTTCCCAAGTCTCACAAGAAGAAGAACTACAACAAGGAGAAACCCGCTCAAGATAAGAACAAAAAGGTCACTAATAATGGCAAAGCCTCAAAGGGCAAAGCCACTAGTGGTGACCGCACGGGCCAAACGATCACTATGCATTATTTGTTGATTATTATGGTGATGTCTATGCTAACTATGTTGGCCCTCCTAATGGCTATGCTTATAGAGAGTACTCAATTTGGGTACCAAAAGATATTGTTGCCATTGCAAAGGAACCCATTAATCGATGGGTTCCTAAATCCTCTACTTGATTTTGTAGGGGTATTCCTCCGGTGGTCCAAAATGGGTGTTTGATAGTGGATGCACCAATCATATGACCGGAGGAAGAGGTGTGCTTGATCAATTCATTGAAGATATCAACAAGAAGTCAAGCATTACCTTTGGTGATAACTCAAAGGGAAAGGTACTTGGGTATGGCAAGGTAGCAATCTCTAAGGACTTGTGCCTTGAGACGGTTATGCTTGTTGAATCCCTTGGCTATAACTTACTTTCTATATATCATCTTGCCGATGCCGGTTACAATTCATATTTTACTAATTATTGTGTGAAAGTCTTTAGGAGTGACAATCTCAAATTGGTCCTCGTTGGATATGTGGAGAACAACCTTTACGTGGTTGACCTCTCGAAAGAGAGCTCCTCTCACTCCACATGTCTAATGGCGACCAAGCATGACGAAGGTTGGTTGTGGCATCGCCGCCTTGGTCATGTCAACATGAGGAATCTCAAACAACTCCTAAAGGGTGAACACATTGTGGGACTAACCGGCATTTCTTTTGAGAAAGATCGTGTTTGCAGTGCATGTGTAGCCGGAAAACAACTCAAGAAGAGACATCCTATCAATAGTATCGTCACCACATCTAGGCCTTTGGAGCTCCTTCATTTGGATCTCTTTGGGCCATCACATTATGATACTCTTGGTGGGAGCAAGTATGGACTCGTCATTGTTGATGATTACTCAAGATACTCTTGGGTCTTTCTCCTTAAGTCTAAGGACGAGACCCATAGGGAATTCATTGTCTTCGCCAAGAAAGCTCAACGTATGTATGAATCCGAGATCAAGGCGATAAGGACCGACAATGGCACCGAGTTCAAGAACTACACCATGCGAGAGTTCGTCGATGATGAGGGCATCAAGCATGAGTTTTCGGCGCCATACACCCCTCAACAAAATGGTGTTGTTGAAAGGAAGAACCGGACTATCATTGAGATGGCAAGAACCATGCTGAGTGAATTCAACTCACCCCACAACTTTTGGGGAGAAGCCATCTCTACGGCCGTCCACTACTCCAACCGGCTCTTCCTTCGTCCCCTCCACAACAAAACTCCATACGAGCTTCTTACCGGTAACAAGCCTAATGTCATGTACATTCGTGTCTTTGGATGCAAATGCCTTGTTAAGAACAACAAAGGAAAGCTCGGTAAATTTGAAACTAGAACCATAGAGGGCATATTTGTTGGTTATGCGGAGAACTCTCACGCCTATAGGTACTACAACCGGTCCACCGGGACTATTGAAGTATCTTGTGACGTGGAGTTCTTGGAGGATAATGGCTCCCAAGTGGAGCAATTTGTTCCATGTGTTGCAGGTAATGATGATGATCCATCTAGTGCCATCAAGCATATGGTCATTGGACACATTCGGCCCATGGAAATTCATAGTGATGATCAAGATGATGGAATAGAAGTATCAAGCACGGCTCAAGTGGAGCCTAGCTCAACTCAAGCCGAACCGTCAAGTGCAACTCAAGAACCATCCTCCACTCAAGATGAGTGACATTCGAAGAACAAGAAGAAAGTCCTCATTCCACGGAGCAAGACCATGATGATGATCAAGAAACATCCTCAACTCATGATCAAGCTCAAGTGGTCCCTCATGATCAAGCACTAGCAAGATATGAATTCATTGATCATGAAGGAACCATTCGGAAGATCAAGGCCGCTACAAGGGCAAGTGACATGAAAGTAGATCATGTCCTTGGTAGCATCTCAAGGGGAGTGGTAACTCGTAGACACCATGCATTACTTATCACTTATTGTCAACACCATGCTTTTGTGTCTAGTTTTGAACCACTCAAGGTACATGAAGCCTTGGTTGATCCGGATTGGGTAATTGCTATGCAAGAAGAATTGGAGTGTTTCACTCGTAATGAAGTGTGGTCTCTAGTTGAGAGACCCAAAGATCATCGCATCAATGTTATTGGGACCAAATGGGTATTCAAGAACAAGCAAGATGAGAATGGCATTGTCATACGAAACAAAGCAAGGTTAGTGGCGCAAGGGTTTGCCCAAATAGAAGGTATGGATTTTGAGGATACCTTTGCGCCGGCAGCCCGTCTTGAAGCTATTCGTCTTTTGCTTGCATTTGCATCTTTCCACAATTTCAAACTATATCAAATGGATGTGAAAAGTGCATTTTTGAATGGTCCTCTAAAAGAAACCGCATATGTGGCTCAACCCCCGGGTTTCGAAGACCCATGCCGACCCAACCACGTGTATTTACTCCATAAGGCACTCTACGGTCTCAAGCAAGCTCCACGTGCTTGGTATGAGTTCCTTAGGGATTTCTTACTACATGATGGGTTTTGCATGGGTACGGTCGATTCCACCCTTTTCACCAAACGGGTTAAAGGGGTGGCCTATTTATATGTCAAATATATGTTGATGATATTATCTTTGGTGGAACTAACCCCAATCATAACAAAGCTTTTGAGTTATTGATGACTAGGAAATTTGAGATGTCCATGATGGGAGAGTTGAAGTTCTTCCTAGGCTTCCAAGTGAGGCAACTTGCAAAAGGCACCTTCATCTCTCAAGAAAAGTATGTGAAGGACATGCTCAAGAAATTCAACATGACCAATGCAAGCCCAATGAAGACACCCATGCCCGTAAAGGGGCAACTTGGTTCATGTGACGGTGAGAAGGATGTGGACATAAAGGTATACCGCTCCATGATAGGATCCTTGCTCTACCTTTGTGCCTCTAGGCCGAATATCATGCTAAGTGTAGGGATGTGTGCTCGTTTTCAATCCGCTCCCAAGGAGAGCCATTTAATGGCGGTCAAACGGATTCTAAGATACCTTGTTCTCACTCCTACTCTCGTGCTATGGTATCCAAAGGGGTCAACCTTTGAACTCATTGGCTATTCGGATTCCGATTGGGCCGGTGATAAGGTTGACCGGAAGTCTACCTCCGGGGCTTGCCAATTTATTGGCCGGTCATTGGTGAGTTGGTCATCCAAGAAACAAAACTCCACCGCTTTATCCACCGCCGAAGCCGAATACATATCCGCGGCATCTTGTTGCACTCAATTGTTATGGATGAAGCAAACCTTGAAAGACTATGGTGTGTCTCTTGGTACGGTGCCTCTTCTTTGTGACAATGAAAGTGCAATTAAGATCGCCAATAACCCGGTTCAACATTGTCGCACCAAACATATTGACATTCGCCATCACTTCCTACGTGATCATGTTGCCAATAAGGATATTGATCTCACTCATGTGGGAACAACCTACCAATTGGCGGATATTTTCACTAAGCCTTTGGATGAAGCCCGCTTTGTTAACTTGAGAGGAGAACTTGGTATTCTTGATCCTAAAAACTTGGATTGATTAACTTCTTGCACTATATTCTTGCATTTATCTTGCTATCTAGCTTAGAGGCATAGCACATATGGGGATAGTCATCCTACCATGTCTTGGTAAGATGCATACCTATGTGTGCAACATAAATAGACCCAATGTCATTATATGGACCCAAGCATGTCTCTTCGAGGTCTCATGACATTTGCGCTTTCACATAGGGGGAGTAATCCCCCGCCCCTCATTGAGCCTTCATGACAACTTGATTTGACTATATAAGGCCAAATGATCTTATTGCAAAAACTTACTTCAAAAATGACTTATGATTCTTGATATATACTTCGAATCATGCCCATTGTTGCTATTTGCATCTTGTTTGGATTTTCTCTCCAATGGGTATGCATAGAGAACTTTGTGTTTCCAACCCCATGTCTATGCTCATCTCATCATTATCTATCTATCTATATGTACATGTCATCATCTGAGCATTCACACACATTTACACAAAGCATAGGGGCAAAACGAGGCAAAAACGAGACAAAACTGGGTGGCCGGCCTCTGGCCCGGTTGGACCGGCCTCTGCGCCGGATCAGCCGGCGCCAGGTCCGGTTCGACCGGGTGCCCGACCGGCCGCGCGGCCTGTTATGTTGGGAAGAGGATACCCCTTGGGGTCTTCTTCCTCATTCTTCCCCAACTCCCACACCTCCATTGCCGCCGCCCCCATCACCTCCACCAAGCTCTAGGGCCTTCCCACCACAAGACCCCCCCAAACTTCACCAAATCATAGATCGGGCCCCTTGGAACATCTCCACCAAAGGATTTGGTCCCTCTCAAGCTATTTTGGGAAATCTTGGAGTTCTTGGGTTTCAAGCCCTACCTAGTGTTCTTCTTGCTCTCTTGATCAAGGAGTACCATGTCTTCGGGTAATGTGATCTATCTTTCTCCCTATCCTCTAGTCCCCCTCACACATTGCAAATTTTTGACAAATTTTGGGGAAATTTTAGGGTTAGGGTTTGTAAGTCGTCATGCCTTTAGAGTGTCTCACAACACAATGCACTTACTCCACTCTATTGCTATAGTATATATTCAAGTTTATGAGTTTTTGCATGAATTTGTGGTAGAAAATCTGGGCAAAACTTCACAACTCGACAGATCCGGTCACCAGCCCGGTCGACCGGCCGCTCAACCGGCCGGCCCGGCGTGCGGCCCGGTCAACCGGTCGCCAACCGGCTCATCCGGTCTGCTGCCCGGTTGGACCGGCCTGTGCGCCGGGTTGCCCAGTTTTCGCACAATCTCATCGATACACTTGGATATATGTTATGCTTTTTGGCTTCCCTCTTATTGATGACATGTACTCTTACCCCACTGCTATCCCTGCTCTATTTTCTCATTCACAGGTAGTTGGAGTGGTGAGGCACGTGGCAATGTTTCCAAGAGAGGAAGGACTGCTGATCCTCCCCGCCGTTCTAGTAGCCGCGTACCCCCTCAAGCTCATCAGGGTACTGACATTGGCAGCTCAGCTGGGGGTAGAAACAAGTCTATTGGTGGCAAGAAAAAGGTTAAGCATGCCGCCCAATAGGATGAGGAAATAGTGCCAAATATCAATGTTGGGAATGCAAACCGTGTTGAGTGGCAGGAAATGAGGACGGTGAATCCGTATCACTTTGAGCAACGGACTTACCTTCGTGGGGACCAGTTCTTCTGGACCAAGACACAAGCAACCCTATGGGATGGTTACTATGATTCTCATGAGTTTATGAAGAATGGTGATATTGTCTTGCCCAAGGCCATCAACCCTGAAGAGCTTGCCTTGCATGAAGCCACAAAGTACCGCTTTGTGGTTGAAACCTTGAAGGGATGGGCTTGTATGACCTTGTGTGCCCGAAGCCTCGATGATCACCAAGAGGATCCTACCTTCGTCCTCTCCTAGTCCGTCGGTTCCACCGCACCGTTTTCTTCCATGATGATGAGGACCGCACCATCACCCGGATGATCGGCAAGGAAAAGTACTCATGCACCTACTCTCGGTTCCGTGCAGCCATGGGTTGTGGTGGTGATAGTAATCCCGGGTACAAGATTCATTCACGGTCCAAGCTTACTAAGGGTGACATCTCCTTCGCTATCCCGCGGACCCTACACCTGGACCTCCCACTATCTCTGGGATGTATTACTCATACCTTGTCCTTGCCAAGATGTTCCGTGAAAGCCTCATCAGCAAGTCTGGCGACCCAAGTGAAGTCAGGAACTATCACCTCAATCTGATGTACTATTGCCATCCTGACAGGGTAAGAACGATTGATGGCTGTGATCTTATCCACTGTGAGCTGAAGCGTGCAGTTATGGACCGCATGACTCCCAACTACATTGTCCCCGCTCCTCTCAACGTTTTTGGTGAAAAAGTCATCATGGACCCATTCAGGATACCCATTCAGGAGGCCACTCGTCCGGACGTTCCCTCCATGATGCCCTCCACTGAGCGCCGTTCCAAGGAACGCCATGATCATGATGCTAGCTCCAGCTACTCTCGGCGCTCCAAGCATGGTGCTGCTCGCTTCTCACCTGTAGCGAAGCTAAAATCTGTGATGATTTTGTTAGCAATAGCTGCATTTTTCGATTATGAGATTTGGCAGATGGATGTCAAAACGGTGTTCCTTAATGAAGACATTGAGGAAGAGTTGTATATGGTACAACCCAAAGGTTTTGTCGATCCTAAAAATGTCGACAAGGTGTGCAAACTTCAGCGTTCAATTTATGGACTCGAAGCAAGCATCCAGAGTTGGAACCGAGCGTTTTGATAAGGTGATCAAAGACTTCGGGTTTATACACAGTGTCATGGAGAGGCCTGTATTTACAAGAAAGTGAGTGGGAGCTCTGTAGCATTCCTGATATTATATGTAGATGACATATTATTGATTGGGAATGATATAGAACTATTAAGCAATGTAAAAGGTTATTTGAATAAGTGTTTTTCAATGAAGGACCTTGATGAAGCAGCATACATTTTAGGCATCAAGATTTATAGAGATAGATCAAGATGCCTATTAGGGCTTTCACGGAGTACATACCTGGACAAGATTCTAAAGAAGTTTAGAATGGATGAAAGTAAGAAACGATTCTTACCTATGTTGCCGGGTAAGGTCTTGAGCAAGACTCAAGGTCCGGCTACGGCGAGAAGAAAGAGAGAGGATGAATCGGATCCCCTATGCCTCGGAAGTAGGCTCTATCATGTATGTCATGCCTGTGTACTAGACCGGATATAGCACATGCGGTTAGTTTGACTAGCGAGATATCAAAGTGATCCAGGAATGGAACACTCGGACAGCGGTCAAGAATATCCTGAAGTACTTGAAAAGAACTAAGGATATGTTTCTTTGTTATGGAGGTGACCAAGAGCTCGCTGTAACCGAGTTACACCGATGCAAGTTGGAACACCGATCCCGATGACTCTAAGTCTCAATGCAGGTACGTGTTTATATTGAATGGTGCTGCAGTAAGCTGGTGCAGCTCTGTAAGGGTATTTTACCCTTATCCATTATTTTGGTAACAATGACACCGTGCTAGAGTATTTGGCCTAATATGTTTGTAAGGATAATCTCAGGTATTAGGCAATGAGGCATAAATGGTGTATCAAAGGAACAAGAAGGCTAAAGGAGACCCCCCACTTCAACAACAATCGAAAAGGGGTCTACAGCAGAAATCCGGTCTGCAGCCCGGTCCAACCGGGCCAGCAACCGGCCAATCCGGCGCACAGCTCGGTCAACCGGTCGCCAACCGGGGCTGTCCGGCGCACGACCCGGTCGACCGGCCGCCAACCGGGCTCCACACGAGAACACAGCAAATCCGGTTGCCGACCGGTCAACCGGCCTAATGACCGACGAGTCCGGCGCACGGCCCGGTCGACCGGTCGCCAACCGGGCGCCAACCGGCCGCCAACCGGAGGAGCTCCAGGACCAGCAAAGGGCATCCGGTCACTGGCCCGGTCCGACCGGCCTCACCACCGGGCAGTCCGGTCTGTGGCCCGGTCAACCGGGTTTGTCGAGGAAAAAGCTGAGGTGGCAAGTGACCAACGGCCATATTTCGAAGAACACTATAAATAGGCCTTCTCCTACCTCTGAACAGTTAGGCACTACACTACAAGCTGTTCTTGAGCTCTCTCTCTCTTACTCCATTGCTAGAAACACCAAAAGCCTCAGATCTACCTATTCCTCCACCCAAACTCAAATCCCTCCGGGGAATCGCTAGAGGAGGACCCGATCTACTGTTCTACCAAGTCAAATCTCATTCCCCCTTGTATTCATCGAGAAGCTTGCTTCCTAGGGTTCCTTGGAAACCCTAGGTGGGCAAGAGGAGTCCGGAAGCATCCGGGCTGTGGATTTGCTCCGGGCAAGATTGTGAAGGTTTGGAGGCTACCTCAAAGTCTACCACAAGTGAGTGAGCTATTCCTTCGTGGGATAGGCTCCGGAGAATAGGGTGAGCCTTCGTGGCGTGGGGAATCCTTCGTGGGACCTCCACCCCTCCAAACGTGACGTACCTTGTTGCAAAGCAAGGGAACACGGGAATACATCCTCGTCTCCGCGTGCTATCGGTTATCTCTAACCAAACTCCTTACTTGTGATTTAAGCGCTCGTGAGAGCCTCCGTGCTCGAGTTAGTTGTATCCTCATATAGGTTGCTTCACCTAGTTTGCATTAGGCTCATCTTTATATTCCGCAAAGCCTAATATTGCAAAGAAAGAATTAAAACTTGTAGAAACCTATTCACCCCCCCTCTAGGTTTACCATCTCAATACTTTCAAGCTCAAAGCAGTGCACGGTGGCGAAGTCTTCAACAGAATCAGAATACATAGCGGTTTCAGAGGCTTCATCGGAAGCGGTATGGATGAAGAGGTTCATTGTTGAGCTTGGTGTGGTTCCTAGTGCATTGGACCCACTAGTCATCTATTGTGACAACATGGGTGCCATCGCCAATGCACAAGAACCAAGGTCACACAAGAAGCTGAAGCATATCAAGCTGCGTTTTCATTCGATTCGCGAGTACATCGAAGATGGAGAAGTAAAGATTTGCAAAGTACACACTGATCTGAATGTAGCAGATCCTTTGACTAAAGCTCTCCCTAGGGCAAAGCATGACCAACACCAAAATGCCATGGGTGTTAGGTACCTTACAATGTAATCTAGATTATTGACTCTTGTGCAAGTGGGAGACTGTTGGAGATATGCCCAAGAGCAATAATAAAGTGGTTATTATATATTGTGTTTATGATAAATATTTATATACCATGCTATAATTGTATTAACCGAAACATTGATACATGTGTGTTATGTAGACAACAAGGAGTCCCTAGTAAGCCTCTTGTATAACTAGCTTGTTGATTAATAGATGATCATAGTTTCATGATCATGAACATTGGATGTTATTAATAACAAGGTTATGTCATTATGTGAATGATGTAATGGACACACCCAATTAAGCGTAGCATAAGATCACGTCATTAAGTTATTTGCTATAAGCTTTCGATACATAGTTACCTAGTCCTTCGACCATGAGATCATGTAAATCACTTATACTGAAAGGGTACTTTGATTACATCAAATGCCACTGCGTAAATAGGTGGTTATAAAGGTGGGATTAAGTATTCGAAAAGTATGAGTTGAGGCATATGGGTCAACAGTGGGATTTGTTCATCCCGATGACGGATAGATATACTGTGGGCCCTCTCGGTGGAATGTCGTCTAATTAGCTTGCAAGCATATGAAAGGTTCATAAGAGACCACATACCACACTACGAGTAAAGAGTACTTGTCATGAGATGAGGTTGAACGAGGTATAGAGATACCGATGATCAAACCTCGGACAAGTAAAATATCGCGCGACAAAGGGAATCGGTATCGTATGTAAATGGTTCATTCGATCACTAAGTCATTGTTGAATATGTGGGAGTCATTATGGATCTCCAGATCCCGCTATTGGTTATTGGTCGGAGAGAAGTCTCAACCATGTCTGCATAGTTCGCGAACCGTAGGGTGACACACTTAAGGTTTGATGTTGTTTGAGTAGATATTGAATATGGAATGGAGTTCGAAGTTTTGTTCGGAGTCTCGGATGGGATCCAGGACATCACGAGGAGTTCCGGAATGGTCCGGAGAATAAGATTCATATATAGGAAGTCATTTTATAAGTTTGAAAATGATCCGGTGCATTTATGGAAGGTTCTAGAAAAGTCCGGAAGAAATCACTATGGAAGGTGGAGTCCCGGAGGGACTCCACTAGCATGGCCGGCCAACCCTAAGGGGGAGGAGTCCCAGGTGGACTCCACCTAAGGTGGCCGACCACCCCCCCCCCCTCAAGGAAAGGTGGGAGTCCCACCTTGAGTAGGACTCCCCCCTTGAGTAGGTTTCCCACCATATGGGAAGTTTTGGGTTGGGGTCTTATTCGAAGACTTGTAGTCCAAAACTTGGGGCTTCCACCTATATAATGAGGAGCAAGGGGAGGGGGCCGGCCACACCAAGCCCTAGTTGGCCGCACCCCCTTGAGGCCGGCGCCCCAAACCCTAGCGCCCCTCCTCCACATACAACTCCCGCAGCGCATAGGCGAAGCCCTGTCGGAGTTCTCCACCACCACCGTCACCACGCCGTCGTGCTGCCGGGATTCCGAGGAGGATATACTACTTCCGCTGCCCGCTAGAACGGGGAGGAGGACGTCGTCTTCATCAACACCGTACGTGTGACCGAGTACGGAGGTGTTGCCCGATTGTGGCACCGTCAAGATCTTCTACGCGCTTTTGAAAGCGTCAAGTGATCATCTTCTGCAACAACGAGATCTAATCTCGTAGGCTTTGGAAATCTTCAAGGGTTAGTCTCGTCACCCCCTCGTTGCTACCGTCTGTAGATTAGATCTTAGCTTGTGTTTTTCGTTCTTGCGGTAGGAATTTTTTTGTTTTCTATGCTACGAATCCCATCAATATGTAGTGTATAATTAAATATAGCACAACTTCATTACACAGAATTACATTTACAAACTATAGACATAAAGAGCAAACATTAGGTTTCAGGATATTACATGATGATCAGATATGTGAAGCAAATGTCCAACTTTCTTGGTTTGCATATCTCTTCAGCAACAGACTTTCTCCTAAGAGTGATGTCCCCATCATGGATAGGGCAAAAAAAATAGCCATGGCAATGAATCTTCAGTCATCACAAGGTAGGACTACCCTTCCTACTCTTGCTAACACTTCTGATTATAGTATCTTAGACATTGCTAGCAAGGTAGGGATTGATCTTGGTACTACTTTGGACATGATAGATACAAACCTAGCTTTGATAAGACAACAAGAGAAGGCCAGGGTAAACATTTTCTTGAGCAAAGAAGAGGACCCTGAAAAAATGGAATATCCAACAGACATGGACAACCAGCCAGATGCTATTGACCAAGTTCTATTGGATATTCAAAAAATGGGTAAAGAAGATTGTGTGGTTCTAACAGACAATCTGGTCACTACATATATTAGTGGAGAGAAACATAAGATGGGGAGAGGATGACTCCTGTGGAGTTTCACTGCAAAACCCCCATTAAATCTAAGATGATGTGTAGCAAGGGAAAAAGAAAGATTTAAAATGATTAGTGGTCTTACATGGAATAGTAGAGGTACAAGAGAAGAAAGCAAGAAGAGTTATATTAGACAAAACATAAAAGACCACAAACTTGACTTTGTTGGCATACAAGAAACAGTGAGGCAAGAATACCCCATTATATTTCTTAAGGAAATAAGTGGGGGATCTGAGTTCCACTGGGATGGTATTCCTGCAAGGGGAAGGTCTGGTGGAATTTTGTTGGGAGTTAGTAAAGAAACCTATGATGTGGTGGAAAAGCAAAAGGGGGTTTATTTTGTTAGATTTATCATAGAAAGCAAAATAGACAACTTTACATGGAACTTAGGGGTGGTATATGGTGATGCACAACAGGATGGCAAAGCCAACTTCCTAGTAGAATTGGTGAATGTCATTAGAAGCTCTATATATCCTATTTTGATCACTGGAGATTTTAATATGACAAGAAAATATAGTGAGAAAAATAAGCCAGGGGGATATAACAGATGGAGTCCCTTGTTTAATGTTGTAATTGAACAGGGTGGTCTGATGGAGATAAGCCTTTCAGGTAGGAAATTCACTTGGTGTAACAACCATGAAGATCCCACTTATGAACTATTGGACAGGGTTCTTGTTTCTCCATCATGGGAGGAAAAATTCCCATTGGTGTGTGCAACAACTCTCCCCAGTGAGTTATCTGATCACACTCCCATTTTGATCAAATCAGGGGACAGGCCCAAGACACAGTCTATTTCAGATTTAAAAATTGCTGGTTCTTGAGACCTGACCTCCAAGAATTAATTAAAAGGGTGTGGAACAAAACTTACTTGGGAGACAAGAACATTGATATATGGCAAAAAAGATTTGAATGTCTTAGGAAGACTTTGAAAGGATGGAATTTGAATATTGAGGGGGGATATAAGAGGAAGAGAAGAGCTTTAGCAGTACAACTAGATGAAATTGATAAAAAGGGGAGTTGTATGGTTTAATACATTCAGAGATAGAGGTTAAAAATATGTTACATAATCAATTAAAAAACATTATTAAGGAAGAGGAAATCAAGTGGATTCAGAGAGCAAAAGAAAAATAAATACTAGAAGGAGATAATAATAATAGGTATTATCACTCCAAAGCAAATGGGAAGAGAAGGAAAACTCTGATTATAAATTTAAATCACGATGAGGGTTTGATAGAAGGTCAGGAAAATCTTAAGAGATATATCACTGACTTCTACAAAAAAATACGGTTTGGTAATCCAGATTTAAATAATATTCGTTTTCGTGATACATGGATGGAAAAACTAAATGATGAAGACTGTGAGATTTTAGTGAAATAATTTACAATGGAGGAGCTTAAAATAGCTGTATTTGAAATGGCAGCTAATAAAGCCGTTGTGCCATATGGTTTCAATGCAGAATTCTACCAGAAAAATTGGAAATTGGTGAAGCAAGACCTTTTTGGTCTGCTTAAGGATTTCCAAAAGGGGGAATTGGATATTGCAAGATTGAACTATGGGGTAATTACATTAGTCCCAAAAGGGAAAGATGCAGATATGATTCAAAAGTACGGGCCCATATGCCTCTTGAATGTATCCTTCAAAATTATAACAAGAGTCCTAGTTAATAGGCTCATTCAGGTAATTTGGAGGATTGTGCTTTTGAACCAAACTGCTTTCATTAAAGGGAGGTATATAATGGAGGGTGTAAATATATTGCATGATATTTTGAATGACACAAATAAAAATAAAAAATCTGGTGTGCTTTTCAAGATTGAATTTGAGAAAGCCTTTGACAAGGTCAAATGGCCTTTTCTTCATTAATCAATGGAAGCAAAAGGATTTCCGTCCGAATGGATTGACTTAATAATGAAGACAGTAACAAGTGGCAAGGTGGGGATCAATGTTAATGGTGAGATAGGGGCCTACTTCTCCACATACCAAGGAGTAAGACAGGGGGACCCACTCTCACCCATTCTTTTTGACCTTGTTGTAGATATCCTTGTTGTTCTTGTTAAAAGAGCTCAAGAGGAGGGTTTACTGATTGGGCTAGGTACAGATCTTGTGGAGGGGGTGTGGCTATTCTACAATATGCAAGTGACACCATCCTCCTCCTAGAAGATAATCTTGACCATGCTAGAAACCTGAAAGTAATTCTCTGTCTGTTTGAGCAAATGCCAGGACTGAAGATTAATTTCCACAAAAGTGATATTTATTGTCTGGGGGGAGCTTCGGATAGGGAAAAGGATTTTGAAAGAATATTCACTTGTAAGTCTGGTTTATTACCAATGAAATATTTGGGAGTACCAATAAACAAAAAAAGAATGAAGAATTCTGATTGGGACTCTACTGAAGGAAAAATGAGAAATAAATTAGGACCTTGGCAAGGGAAAATGTTGGTAATGGGAGGAAGAGTTACCCTGGTCAACTCATCTCTGAGCAGTGTGCCTCTTTATATGCTCTCCTTCTATAGGATACCAATTGGTGTGAAATAGAAACTGGATAGGATTATGAATAATTTCTTGTGGGATGAAACTGAGGGAAAAAAGAAATACCACTTGGCAAACTGGCAGACAGTGTGTATGCCAAAAGATCAAGTTGGTTTAGGGGTCCTAGACTTGGAGAAAATGAATATTGTCTTATTAGCTAAGTGGTTATGGAAATTATTTAATGAAGATGGAATTTGGCAAAAAAATCCTTAGAAAAAGTATCTTCAGAAACAAACTCTTTGCCAGGCAGTTACCAAAAATGGAGACTCACATTTCTGGCAAGGGTGGAGTTCAAGAAATCCTTCTAGCAACATTGCAAAATCCAAATTGGAGATGGATCAAAAACAAGTTTTTGGGAAGACCAATGGATAGGTTCCTCCTGTCTGGCCAAGGCCTTCCCAAGACTGGTTTTGGTATCTATGAATAGGAATGTGACACTTAAAGAGGTTTTTGATGTAGGTGTGGGAATGCTTAGATTTAGAAGAGCAATGGTGGGAGGACTTAGAGAACAATGGCTTAATTTAAAAAATCTGTTAGAGAGGGTTACACTGAATAATGAACCTGGCAGGTTGGTTTGGAAATTAACTAACACAGGGGAATTTTCAGTTAAATCTCTATATCTAGCAATGCAATGTAATGATGTGGTTCCTTATAAATTTATGTGGAAGGTTAAGATACCCCTTAGAATTAAGACTTTAGTGTGGTTGATGTTAAAGAAAAGCATACTTACAGGAGATGTTCTGTTGCAAAGGGGAGGCAAGTGTGTCTTTTCTGTGGGTGTAATGAAACTATTAGTCATCTTTTCTTCAAATGTCCCCTGGCTAGATACATTTGGAATGTGGTCCCTGATACGTCTCCGACGTATCGATACTTTCTTATGTTCCATGCCACATTATTGATGATATCTACATGTTTTATACACATTATATGTCGTATTTATGCATTTTCCGGCACTAACCTATTAACGAGATGCCGAAGAGCCGATTCTTTGTTTTCTGCTGTTTTTGGTTTCAGAAATCCTACAAAGGAAATATTCTCGGAATTGGACGAAATCAACGCCCAGGGTCCTATTTTTGCACGAAGCTTCCAGAAGTCCGAGGGAGAGTCGAAGTGGGGCCACGAGGTGGCGACTCACCAGGGCGGCGCGGCCCAGGCCCTGGCCGCGCCGGCCTGTGGTGTGGGCCCCTCGTGACGCCCCTTTACCTGCCCTTTCGCCTACATATAGTCTTCATCGCGAAACCCCCGATGCGAGAGCCACGATACGGAAAACCTTGCGAGACGCCGCCGCCGCCAATCCCATCTCGGGGGATTACGGAGATCACCTCCGGCACCTGCCGGAGAGGGGAATCATCTCCCGGAGGACTCTTCACCGCCATGGTCGCCTCCGGAGTGATGAGTGAGTAGTTCACCCCTAGACTATGGGTCCATAGCAGTAGCTAGATGGTTGTCTTCTCCTCATGTGCTTCATTGTCGGATCTTGTGAGCTGCCTAACATGATCAAGATCATCTATCCGTAATTCTATATGTTGTGTTTGTCGGGATCCGATGGATAGAGAATACTATGTTATGTTGATTATCAATCTATTACCTATGTGTTGTTTATGATCTTGCATGCTCTCCGTTATTAGTAGAGGCTCGGCCAAGTTTTTGCTCTTAACTCCAAGAGGGAGTATTTATGCTCGATAGTGGTTTCATGCCTCCATTAAATCCGGGACGATGACGAGAAAGTTCTAAGGTTGTGGATGTGCTGTTGCCACTAGGGATAAAATATTGATGCTATGTCCGAGGATGTAGTTATTGATTACATTATGCACCATACTTAATGCAATTGTCTGTTGTTTGCAATTTAATACTGGAAGGGGTTCGGATGATAACCTGAAGGTGGACTTTTTAGGCATAGATGCATGCTGGATAGCGGTCTATGTACTTTGTCGTAATGCCCAATTAAATCTCACAATATTCATCATGTCATGTATGTGCATTGTTATGCCCTCTCTATTTGTCAATTGCTCGATTGTAATTTGTTCACCCAACATGCTATCTTATGGGAGAGACACCTCTAGTGAACTGTGGACCCCGGTCCATTCTTTTATATCGAAATACAAATCTGCTGCAATACTCGTTCTTTACTTGTTCTTTGCAAACAATCATCATCCACACTATACATCTAATCCTTTGTTACGAGCAAGCCGGTGAGATTGACAACCTCACTTGTTTCGTTGGGGCAAAGTACTTTGGTTGTGTTGTGCGGGTTCCACGTTGGCGCCGGAATCCCTGGTGTTGCGCCGCACTACATCCCGCCGCCATCAACCTTCAACGTGCTTCTTGGCTCCTCCTGGTTCGATAAACCTTGGTTTCTTTCGAGGGAAAACTTGCTGCTGTGCGCATCATACCTTCCTCTTGGGGTTCCCAACGAACGTGTGAGTTACACGCCATCAAGCTCTTTTTCTGGCGCCGTTGCCGGGGAACGAAGAAAAGTTACTCCACAAAGATTTCAACTCCCACGTCAACAGCTCTTTTTCTGGCGCCGTTGCCGGGGAGATCAAGACACGCTGCAAGGGGAGTCTCCACAATCCAATCTCTTTACTTTGTTTTTGTCTTGCTTTATTTTATTTACTACTTTGTTTGCTACATTATATCAAAACACAAAAAAAATTAGTTGCTAGCTTTACTTTATTTACTATCTTGCACTCTATATCAAAAACACAAAAAAAATTAGTTACTTGCATTTACTTTATCTAGTTTGCTTTATTTACTACTGCTAAAATGAGTAATCCTGAAGTTGAAGTTCGTTCGTTTAAGCAACAAGGGGAGAATGTTTAAAAGATGCTTGGTATAGAATTAGTGATGCTCATAATAGGTGCACTAAGAAATACTCCACCACTATCCTACTCAGGAATTTTTATGTTGGTATCTCTAGCTGGAATAGGTATGTTCTTGATTGTCTCGCAGGAGGTAACTTCCTAGGCGCTCCTGCTTTAGAAGCTAGTTGCATTATTGATAGTTTATTTGGAACACCACCTGTTAATGAAGTTAAAATTGAAACCTCTCTTGAAGATGTCATGAAAAAATTGGAAACCATAGAGAAAAATTTTCCATGTATTGAAACTAAATTGGAAATGTTACTTGATAAAACTGATGAACTTGATAAATCCTTAGGAGGAATTGATGAAAGAATTAGTGTCCTAGGAACTTGTGTTGTCCATGATAATCAAATCAATAGGATTGGCGAACTTGAAAAAGCTATGGGAACCTTGGGTTCAACCTTTTCATCTTTAAAGTTTAGAGAAAAAGCTTATGTGGGTAAGGAGCAAAAGTTTATGTATGTCTCTAAAGTGCCTAAACCAAAAAAATATTATTATAGGCCTAAAATTTACAAAGCCCTTAGTACCACTACAGATGGGGGAGCTTATGATATCAATGCTTCATCTCTTGATAACACTTGATACACACTTTCTGCGCCTAGGCTGAAAGGCGTTAAAAAAGCGCTTATGGGAGACAACCCATGTTTTTACTACAGTATTTTTGTTTTATATTTGAGTCTTGGAAGTTGTTTACTACTGTAGCAACCTCTCCTTATCTTAGTTTTGTGCTTTGTTGTGCCAAGTAAAGTCTTTGATAGTAAGGTTCATACTAGATTTGGATTACTGCGCAGTTACAGATTTTTTTGCTGTCACGAATTTCGACCTGCCCCTCTTTTGGTAGCTCAGAAAATTAAGCCAATTTACGTGCGTGATCCTCAGATATGTACGCAACTTTCATTCAATTTGAGCATTTTCATTTGAGCAAGTCTGGTGCCTCAATAAAATCCATCTTTACGGACTGTTCTGTTTTGACAGATTCTGCCTTTTATTTCGCATTGCCTCTTTTGCTATGTTGGATGAATTTCTTTGATCCATTAATATCCAGTAGATTTATGCAATGTCCAGAAGTGTTAAGAATTATTGTGTCACCTCTGAACATGTTAATTTTTATTGTACACTAACCCTCTAATGAGTTGTTTCGAGTTTGGTGTGGAGGAAGTTTTCAAGGATCAAGAGAGGAGAATGATGCAATATGATCAAGGAGAGTGAAAGCTCTAAGCTTGGGGATGCCCGGTGGTTCACCCCTGCATATTTTAAGAAGACTCAAGCGTCTAAGCTTGGGGATGCCCAAGGCATCCCCTTCTTCATCGATAACATTATCGGGTTCCTCCCCGAAACTATATTTTTATTCCGTCACATCTTATGTGCTTTGCTTGGAGCGTCGGTTTGTTTTTGTTTTTGTTTTGTTTGAATAAAATGGATCCTAGCATTCATTGTGTGGGAGAGAGACACGCTCCGCTGTTGCATATGGACAAATATGTCCTTAGGCTTTACTCATAGCATTCATGGCGAAGGTTGAATCTTCTTCGTTAAATTATTATATGGTTGGAATCGGGAAATGCTACATGTAGTAATTCTACAATGTCTTGAATAATTTGATAATTGGCAATTGTTGTGCTCATGTTTAAGCTCTTGCATCATATACTTTGCACCCATTAATGAAGAAACACCTAGAGCTTGCTAAATTTGGTTTGCATATCTGGTCTCTCTAAAGTCTAGATAATATCTAGTATTGAGTTTTGAACAACAAGGAAGACGGTGTAGAGTCTTATAATGTTTACAATATGTCTTTTATGTGAGTTTTGCTGCACCGGTTCATCCTTGTGTTTGTTTCAATTAAACCTTGCTAGCCTAAACCTTGTATCGAGAGGGAATACTTCTCATGCATCCAAAATCCTTGAGCCAACCACTATGCCATTTGTGTCCACCATATCTACCTACTACATGGTATTTCTCTGCCATTCCAAAGTAAATTGCTTGAGTGCTACCTTTAAAATTTCCATTCTTCACCTTTGCAATATATAGCTCATGGGACAAATAGCTTAAAAACTATTGTGGTATTGAATAAGTACTTATGCACTTTATCTCTTATTAAGTTGCTTGTTGTGCGATAACCATGTTTCCGGGGACGCCATCAACTACTCTTTGTTGAATATCATGTGAGTTGCTATGCATGTCCGTCTTGTCCGAAGTAAGAGAGATCTACCACTTAATGGTTAGAGCATGCATATTGTTAGAGAAGAACATTGGGCCGCTAACTAAAGCCATGAATCATGGTGGAAGTTTCAGTTTTGGACATATATCCTCAATCTCATATGAGAACACTAATTGTTGCTACATGCTTATGCATTAAAGAGGAGTCCATTATCTGTTGTCCATGTTGTCCCGGTATGGATGTCTAAGTTGAGAATAATCAAAAGCGAGAAATCCAAAATGCGAGCTTTCTCCTTAGACCTTTGTACAGGCGGCATGGAAGTACCCCTTTGTGACACTTGGTTAAAACATGTGTATTGCGATGATCCGGTAGTCCAAGCTAATTAGGACAAGGTGCGGGCACTATTAGTACACTATGCATGAGGCTTGCAACTTGTAAGATATAATTTACATAATACATGTGCTTTATTACTACCGTTGACAAAATTGTTTCTTGTTTTCAAAATAAAAGCTCTAGCACAAATATAGCAATCGATGCTTTCCTCTGCGAAGGACCTTTCTTTTACTTTTATGTTGAGTCGGTTCACCTATCTCTCTCCACCTCAAGAAGCAAACACTTGTGTGAACTGTGCATTGATTCCTACATACTTGCATATTGCACTTGTTATATTACTCTATGTTGACAATTATCCATGAGATATACATGTTACAAGTTGAAACCAACCGCTGAAACTTAATCTTCCTTTGTGTTGCTTCAATACTTTTACTTTGATTTATTGCTTTATGAGTTAACTCTTATGCAAGACTTATTGATGCTTGTCTTTAAGTGCTATTCATGAAAAGACTTTGCTTTATGATTCACTTGTTTACTCATGTCATTACCATTGTTTTGATCGCTGCATTCATTACATATGTTTACAATAGTATGATCAAGGTTATGATGGCATGTCACTCCAGAAATTATCTTTGTTATCGTTTACCGCTCGGGACGAGCGAGAACTAAGCTTGGGGATGCTGATACGTCTCCGACGTATCGATAATTTCTTATGTTCCATGCCACATTATTGATGATATCTACATGTTTTATACACATTATATGTCGTATTTATGCATTTTCCGGCACTAACCAATTAACGAGATGCCGAAGAGCCGATTCTGTTGTTTTACTGCTGTTTTTGGTTTCAGAAATCCTACAAAGGAAATATTCTCGGAATTGGACGAAATCAACGCCCAGGGTCCTATTTTTGCACGAAGCTTCCAGAAGTCCGAGGGAGAGTCGAAGTGGGGCCACGAGGTGGCGACACACCAGGGCGGCGCGGCCCAGGCCCTGCCGGCCTGTGGTGTGGGCCCCTCGTGACGCCCCTTTACCTGCCCTTCCGCCTACATATAGTCTTCGTCGCGAAACCCCCGATGCCGAGAGCCACGATACGGAAAACCTTGCGAGACGCCGCCGCCGCCAATCCCATCTCGGGGGATTCGGAGATCACCTCCGGCACCCTGCCGGAGAGGGGAATCATCTCCCGGAGGACTCTTCACCGCCATGGTCGCCTCCGGAGTGATGAGTGAGTAGTTCACCCATGGACTATGGGTCCATAGCGAGTAGCTAGATGGTTGTCTTCTCCTCATGTGCTTCATTGTCGGATCTTGTGAGCTGCCTAACATGATCAAGATCATCTATCCGTAATTCTATATGTTGTGTTTGTCGGGATCCGATGGATAGAGAATACTATGTTATGTTGATTATCAATCTATTACCTATGTGTTGTTTATGATCTTGCATGCTCTCCGTTATTAGTAGAGGCTCTGGCCAAGTTTTTGCTCTTAACTCCAAGAGGGAGTATTTATGCTCGATAGTGGGTTCATGCCTCCATTAAATGCGGGACGAGTGACGAAAGTTCTAAGGTTGTGGATGTCTTGTTGCCACTAGGGATAAATCATTGATGCTATGTCCGAGGATGTAGTTATTGATTACATTACGCACCATACTTAATGCAATTATCTGTTGTTTGCAATTTAATACTTGGAAGGGGTTCGGATGATAACTCTGAAGGTGGACTTTTTAGGCATAGATGCATGCTTGGATAGCGGTCTATGTACTTTGTCGTAATGCCCAATTAAATCTCACAATATTCATCATGTCATGTATGTGCATTGTTATGCCCTCTCTATTTGTCAATTGCTCGACTGTAATTTGTTCACCCAACATGCTATCTTATGGGAGAGACACATCTAGTGAACTGTGGACCCCGGTCCATTCTTTTATACTGAAATACAAATCTGCTGCAATACTCGTTCTTTACTGTTCTCTGCAAACAATCATCATCCACACTATACATCTAATCCTTTGTTACAGCAAGCCGGTGAGATTGACAACCTCACTGTTTCGTTGGGGCAAAGTACTTTGGTTGTGTTGTGCGGGTTCCACGTTGGCGCCGGAATCCCTGGTGTTGCGCCGCACTACATCCCGCCGCCATCAACCTTCAACGTGCTTCTTGGCTCCTCCTGGTTCGATAAACCTTGGTTTCTTTCTGAGGGAAAACTTGCTGCTGTGCGCATCATACCTTCCTCTTGGGGTTCCCAACGAACGTGTGAGTTACACGCCATCAGTCCCCCCTCCTCGCCTTACGTGTTTGCGGTCTTCTTTTTTTCCTTGCGTCGGTGGCTGATCGTTGATCTAGATGGAGGGTTTGGCGCCAACTAGATTTCGGGTGCCGTCGTAGTCACTGGAATTTTTGTGATGATCCGGTCATAAAGTTGTGTATAAATTGTTTTTTTAATTGGATTTACCTGCCATGTCGTCGTGTAGTCAAAACTTGGCAGAATGCGAAATGTTTCTGCCCTTGCTACAATCTTTATTTCTGGACTAAAAATCGGTTAGCAAATCCTTGAATTGATTGATTGTTAGGAGCTCGTCAAACCAGTAAGCACAATTGTTCTGCATTCGTGAACAACATCTGTCGAGCGTCGCACATTTCTACATATTTACAGAGTGTGGTTAATGTTTGCGCTATCAAAATCACCTGACACGAAGACCCAGGGTTCCCCCCTCCTCCCGTCGCCGGAGCGCGGACGGAGGACAAGGAACCCACAGGCTCGCCGGCCGTCGAGGGAGGAAAACGGAACCGCCTCATGTTCGCCCGTGGGAAGGGGAACGAGAGCAGTTGGGAAATACAGTCCAGTTAAGGCACTGGACTTTCGTTCCTAGTGGTATCCTTGATCTTACTCGACTCTCCCAGCGTTGCCAGGTATAAATAAGTAGAAGGGCCCATCCAATCCAATAGAAAAATAACCCTTTACAGGCTGCAGTACTACGCGGTGGCGCGTTCTACCCCAGTGGGCCCTAGCGTCTCCGTGGACGTGGACGAACGTGGGCGCAGGAAGAATTCATGGAGCGTGGTTGGGTAGTTGCCGATTCGCTGTCTTTATTTGACCAAACACAAAGGGGAGCTCATCTGATTCCTACAGAAAGAAAGCGAGAGTCGTGGAGAGGGGAAGAAGAAGAAGACACTGTGCAGGCAGATCCACCATTCCTCGGAACCCTCCCTCCCCGCTTCAAGCGAAGCCCACAGATCTCCCCCCTTCCACCGCGCCGTATCTTCTCGGGGAAGATTTTTCCTCCATGGAGTGCGTCCGCTCCGAGGCTCTTGATTCGGGGAGGCTCCTCGGCTCCGTGACGTGAGTGCCCGTCTCTCCCTCCTTGCCTTCCGTGTTTGCGGTCTGATCGTTGATCTGGATGGAGGGTTTGGCGCCAACTAGATTTCGGGTGCCGTCACAGTAACTGGAATTTTTGTGATGATCCAGTCGTAAAGTTGTGTATAAATTGTTTTTTTTTGTAAATTGGATTTGCCTGCCATGTCGTCTAGTCAAAACTCGGCGAATGAGAAATGTTTCTGCACTTGCTACAATCTTTATTTCTGGACTAAAAATCTGTTAGCGAATCCTTGAATTGATTGATTGTTAGGAGCTCCTCAAACCAGTAAGCACAACTGTTCTGCATCCGTGAACAACTTCTGTCGAGCGTCGCACATTTCTACATATTTACAGAGCATGGTTAATGTTTTCCCTATCAAAATCGCCTGACACGAAGACCCAGGGTCCCCCTCCTCCCGTCGCCGGAGCGGCGGACGGAGGAGAGGGAACCCACAGGCTCGCCGGCCGTCGAGGGAGGAAAACGGAACCGCCTCATGTTCGCCCGTGGGAAGGGGAACGAGAGCAGTTGGGAAATACAGTCCAGTTAAGGCACTGGACTTTCGTTCCTAGTGGTATCCTTGATCCTACTCGACTCTCCCAGCGTTGCCAGGTATAAATAAGTAGAAGGGTCCATCCAATCCAATAGAAAAATAACCCTTTACATGCTGCAGTACTACGCGGTGGCGCGTTCTACCCCAGTGGGCCCTAGCGTCTCCGTGGACGTGGACGAACGTGGGCGCAGGAAGAATTCATGGAGCGTGGTTGGGTAGTTGCCGATTCGCTGGCTTTATTTGACCAAACAAAAAGGGGAGCTCATCTGATTCCTCCAGAAAGAAAGCGAGAGTGATGGAGAGGGGAAAAAGAAGAAGAAGGCACTGCGCAGGAAGATCCACCATTCCTAGGAACCCTCCCTCCCAGCTTCAAGCGAAGCCCGCAGATCTCTCCCTCCTTCCGCCGCGCCGTCTCTTCTCGGGGAAGGTTTTTCCTCCATGGAGTGCGTCCGCTCTGGGGCTCTTGATTCGGGGAGGCTCCTCGGCTCCGCAAGGTGAGTGCCCGTCTCCCCCTCCTCACCTTCCATGTTTGCATTCTCCTTTTTTCCTTGCGTCGGTGGCTAATCGTTGATCTGGATGGAGGGTTTGGCACCAACTAGATTTCGGGTGCCGTCGCAGTCACTGGAATTTTTGTGATGATCCAGTCGTAAAGTTGTGTATAAATTGTTTTTTTGTAAATTGGATTTGCCTACCATGTCGTTGTGTAGTCAAAACTCGGTAGAATGAGAAATGTTTCTGCACTTGCTACAATCTTTATTTCTGGACTAAAATATGTTAGCGAATCCTTGAATTGATTGATTGTTATGAGCTCCTCAAACTAGTAAGCACAACTGTTTTGCATCCGTGAACAACTTCTATCGAGCGTCGCACATTTCTACATATTTACAGAGCGTGGTTAATGTTTTGCGCTATCAAAATTGCCTGACACAAAGACCCAGGGTTCCCCTCCTCCCGTCGCCGGAGCGGCAGACAGAGGAGAGGAACCCACAGGCTCGCCGGCCGTCGAGGGAGGAAAACGGAACCGCCTCCCGTTCGCCCGTGGGAAGGGGAACGGGAGCAGTTGGGAAATACAATCCAGTTAAGACACTGGACTTTCGTTGCTAGTGGTATCCTTGATCCTACTTGACTCTCCCAGCCTTGCCAGGTATAAATAAGTAGAAGGCCCCATCCAATCCAATAGAAAAATGGGCCTTCACGAGCTGCAGTACTACGCGGTGGCGCGTTCTGCCCCAGTGGGCCCTAGCGTCTCCGTGGACATGGACGAACGTGGGCACATGAAGAATTTATGGAGTGTGGTTGGGTAGTTGCCGATTCGCTGCCCTTATTTGACCAAACACAAAGGGGAGTTCATCTGATTCCAGACAACTTGTTTGGTTGGAGGGAGTTTTAAGTAGGGAATGGGAATTTAGGGGGTATGGGACTAAATAGCCATCGTATGGTTGGGGGATTGGGAGTTGTGGCAGGAAGGGGAAGGGGAATAGCGGAGGGCAACTCCCTCGTATCTCTTCCCTGTGGGAGGTGGTAATTCGATCGAGATTGGGAATTTGGTCAAAAAGAAAAATCTTTTCGCGGTTGCAGAATAAATCCCGCGATCGAAGGCAAAAAAAAAAAACCACGAAAATCTTTCCCACCTAGCGGGAAAATACTCGTTATATAAGCCTGCAACTCTCCTTATCCATTGAAATCACCAGGCTTAACTACCACTTGATCTGGACAGAGGCAAGGCGATTTACACAGAAATAACCCTTTGTTGCAACCATAGCACAGACTGACCCTCCGGCCAAATTATTTCACCCATCTAACCCTTTTGTGTGGCGCCCCTCACGCCGGCGCCACACCTCACTGTGTGGCACCCGTGCCGGCGGCGCCACTCTCCCAGCCGACATGGCGCCCTCGACGCTGAGCTGTGCGCCGATCCGACGTGGCAGGATGTGTGGCACCGCTCCCACCGGCGCCACACATGCACTTATAATTGTCCAAAACATACTGTAAGACAATTTGCCTGGTCCTTAGCTGTTTTGGCGAGAAGTGTGGCGCCGATGTCATCGGCGCCACACAAACAGCCTCGCCAAAACGGCTAAGGACCAAGCGTCCGGATCCCCTGGATGTTTTCGACATGTAATCAACATATGTGGCGCCGACGCCGTGGGCGCCACAAAGTGAGGTGTGGCGCCGGCGTGAGGGGCGCCACACGTTGACTTGTGTTAAAAACATGAAAATTCTTGCCTTATTTAAACAGTTTTCAACACAACAATAGCAATTTCATACACATAGCACACATCATAGCTCACATCGTAGCACATAGATTCAAACAACACGTAGCAATAGAGACCTGGTTCGAAATGACATAGGGTTCACAACACGATACTTATGAAGATAGAGTTCACAACAACACGTAGCAAATCCTAGTATCGTCCTCGACGTGCCGTCCTCACGGGCTGCTTCCGGACGGCCATCCTTTTCGTCCGATGTCGTGGCTCTTGTTGCTGCTGCTCCTCATGCTCCTGCTGCTCCTCCTCCTCTGAAGATAACGGCTCATCGTTCCTCATCCTGCTCAAAGATGATCTCCGCGGCGGCGCCTCATCCTCCTCAATGAGAACCTTCTTTCCTCGGTTGACATAATCGTCCGGAGTGTATCGGTTTGGAGCCTTGCCCCTTGGCTTCAACTGGTAAGCTGACCGTGTGGCTTGCTTCTTGGATTGACTCCGAATGCCTTGACTCCGAATGCCTTGACTCAGAATGGTGTCATCGTCAGGAATCTTCACAAACATGAACACATGAGATTACAAAAGTTGAAATTAGTAAGCACATGTTTGACAGCAACAAAATAGTCCATACCTCCGCCTCTTCAGAAGAGGATGTAGCAATTTCGCCGTCGCGACAACCTAGCAACTTGGCTAACCGCCGCATCTTTTGTGCAGTGTTCTGCGTCATGGAAGTCATGGTTACAAAGCCACCCGAACATAATAGCTTACATTCAAAGTTGGTGATCGTACCTTAATGAAATGCCGCAATGGTCTGATAGGCTTTTCATCTCTATAACTCTGATCCCAAACAACCTCGCACTCCTCAGCTGTTTTTTGGATCTCGGACCGCTGTGACAAACATATTATACACAAGAGCACATGCCAATGTAGATGATGTACTAGTTAATGAGAGAATCCATTACCACGAAGTTCAGCTCGGAAGCAATAGAAGTCGATCTCCCTATGCGAGCATAGATGTCGTGCTGGCTTTGCGCAACCTCATCGAACTTGATGGGGTCGTCCAAGATGTTGTCATCATACGCGGGGTTCACTAACTCGATACGCGTGCTTTGATGAAACCATTGGCGATAGTTGTTGAAAGCGGCCAAGTCGTGAGGCACAATCTCCACATGGCCAGCATTCTGTATCGCTTCCAAACAGTGTTGGAACGCTGTGATGTGGCCGCTATGATGGACAGGCCAATTTGTGATCTTCCTCTGCCGCTGCCTATCAAGCCTGCAAGAATCAAGAAGTTAGATTCTACCTCTTCAATCAAGAATCTTCCATCGCATGATTCCAGAAGTTTACCTATGAAGTGCGTGGTCCGTGTCTTGCCACTGAGGTGGGCACTCCTGATACAGCTCAAACTGTCTCATCACTCTGCGCGGCTGGTGGTATTCAACAAGCCACATGCATATGAGTGGGCGGCGCATACGCCAGAACCGCGCCTCCTCAAGGCACTTGGGGTTGAGGTCAGGCATCCCCACGCCAATATGGTAGTAGGTACCATATGGCTCCCAATCCACCTGCAGCATACAAATATTTCAGAATTTACAACATGCCAGTAGAATTTATGAACTCGGATTGCAAAAGAGTGATCGGTTACCTGCTCAGCGGTAAGAGTGTCCAACTCCTCAGTTTAGTGCCTGTACATGATCTTTGAATCGCTCGTCATCTCCGAGACATTGTCCCAAAGATATGCCCAAGTCGGCTCCCGATCAAGGTTGTTCCGGTGATGAGGCCATGGCCTCTCGTCGAGTATCCTGGGCCGCCCAACTGATAGGCGGTCCCAGCTCCATACGGAAAGTAGGAGCAAGCATCCACCAATACCGCCCTTTCCAGTCCTGTGACAAGCTTCGTCCAACTGCGAAAATAAGACATTAGGTTATTACTTTGTCTAGCACACTACTATAGAAGAATAGTAAATACATCAAATCATCACCTGCCGGTAGAGGTAGGCAAGTGCCGCTGTTCCCCAACTCCACTGGTGCTCCAACACTGTAAGCGCCTTGAGCCAACACCAATGGGCCAGCTTCCCACCACTGTCAGCAAAGAGAGTCCTCGACAGCATGTACCACAAGTACACACGGGTGTACGTCCTGATAGTGTCCTCGTTGGCCCCTTCCGGGCATTCTCCAAAGTTAGTCCTGATCCAAGAGAAAGATGCGCCGGCGGGAGTTCTCTCCTTTGGATCTTCTGGCGGCGGAGGAGCCATGCCAATAAGCGCCTCCATCTGCTGGCGCCACCCATCAGAAGCTGTGTTCATACACAGTGGGTCGCCCTGAATAGGAAGTCCAAGTATCATGGAAACATCCTGAAGAGTAGGGGTCATCTCGCCGGCCCTCAAGTGGAAGGTGTGCGTCTCCGGCCTCCACCGGTCGACAAGGGCGGTGAGTGTCGCGGCGTTCATGTTCGGCCCCCCACGGCTTACAAGAGATATGAACGGGAGAAGACCGGTAGGCTGGATGAACACCGTGTACCTCTTGTCATACGCCATATCAACTGTGCCATGGTAACGAATCTTCAAAGGGTGAAGATCCGTTCTCTTCTCCGTCATATGAAAAGCCCGGTGATCCTTGTCATACTCAATATCTAAGAGATACACCATCCTACATGTTTACATAAAACACCATATTATGAGCCATTCCTAACAAATATGAGCAACACATACATGAGAATATATCCAAATAAGCCATCACACATACATCACATACATACATATACATACATATCTAGGGATAAAAAACCATATTATGAGCCATTCCTAACAAATATGAGTTATTCCATCACAAATAATAGGCATATGTAACACATTTGAATGCATTTGCATAAGAATATGGATACATACATATCTAGGGTTCCTACACATACACATTCATGAAATTTGATGTCTAGGGTTTCCACAAATCTAGGGTTTCAACACATAGATACATGAGGATATGGATTTCAACACATACATGAGCACATGGATTCAATTTCTAAGATTTTCATATCTAGGGTTCCATGTCTAATTTGAATTAAATCCGAGAAAATCATGGATGAAACGAAGGGGATCGAGGGAGAATACCTTGAGGAAGGGATTGGGAAGAGATTGGCCGGACAGATCTGATGATTTGGTGGTGGATTTGGTGGGGGAGAGGGGGGAGGAGGAGGAGGAACCGCCGGCCGCCTCCAGTTCTTGACGCGAAGCAGATAAAGAAAGAAGGCTGGGTCGGGCTGGGGGCGGGCGCGGGCGCCACACATAAGTGGATGTGTGGCGCCCTTCCGAGCGGCGCCACAGTTTCACCGTGTGGCGCCGATGGGAGCGGTGCCACACATCCTGCCACGTCAGATCGGCGCACAGCTCAGCGTCGAGGGCGCCACGTCGGCTGGGAGAGTGGCGCCGCCGGCACGGGCGCCACACAATGAGGTGTGGCGCCAGCGTGAGGGGCGCCACACAAAAGGGTTAGATGGGTGAAATAGTTTGGCCGGAGAGTCAGTCTGTGCTATAGTTGCAACAAAGAGTTAATTCTGTGTAAATCGCCCAGAGGCAACGCCAGGTGCGAATAGATCAGGTGAGTTCGTTCTTCCTCTTGCAACGTCAGTTTTTTACGGGGAAATTCCATGCTAGGAAATATTATTTGTTTTGCACCCATCTAGCTAAATTTGATTCCATCAAATAGTGATTCTTCTAGCTGTCCCCTTGAGGTCTTGTTTGGTACTAGAGTTTTTAGTGGGGATTAGCGGGGATAATCCGCTCCAAACTTCAAATCCCCACTTATCCCCAATACATGTTTGGTGCTAGAGTATGAGCGAGTTTAATCCCCACTTTTCCCCAAATTTTAGTGTAATTTTTTCAATTCCCAATACTCTACCCCTACCTAGTGGATTGGGGATGGGGTTTTGTGGGGATTGGGTAACAACAGTGATTCACCCAATACTCTAGAGTATTATCCCCACTAATCCCCACTAAAACACTAGTACCAAATAAGGCCTCAGCGATGTATCCAGGTCTATTCTCCTTTTTCTTATTTTCTTTCTCATGTACAGATCAACCCGACTTTTGGTTCTAGGCAGGGTCATAAGAGAACATACCCTGATGATGATGCAATCGAGTCGGGGATTGTAAATGCATGTAATATCATCGGCAAGTTCTTGGAAGCAGAGCAAGAGAACGCAAAGACCATGAATGGTTTACAGAAGGCGCTAACTCATGAAGCTGATCGTGTTTAATCAATCTCAAGTGGAAGAATGTTTTTTTCTCAACTCGAAATAAGAAGGAGCCTACAAAAGCCCTAGCATAATCTCACGCTGACCAAACAAGGCAATGGGAATTCCCTAAAGTCTATTTCCCACCTATAAGAGCATCTCCACCGGTAGGCCTCAAATAGGTACCGGCAGGAGCGCCGGCGCTGCATCCTCTATTTAGGGGAGTTGTTCCCACACCGGCACCCCAAAACGGCGACCTCGATAGATGTTTTGAATTAAAATCATAAATAAATGCATAGAAAATTGAATAAGAAATATTTTATTCCCCAAACTAATACATAATTGGGAACGTGGTTTACATGAAGATATAGTTTGGAACGTGGTTTTTCCACAAACTAATACATAGTTTGAACCATGGTTGACACAAATATAAAACATTGCAAAAAAAACTAAACCTAACTAGGCCGGTCATCGCAGGTTTCGTGTGTTCGCTGCCAAGAAAGAACACTCGAGGGCACACCCAGTCACCCAAACTGGAAAATCCAGCTGGCGAGGGTGCCCGTGTTGGTTCTTTCGAGGAAGAACATCCAAAAACATGCGAGTCGATATTCGCTGCGAAGAAACAACACTCGTCAGTCGTCGTTCTCCTCGGTGTTGTCGACGTGGTAGTTCCGGCGGCAACGCGTGTCGTCGAACACCTTGATGCTCATGCCCCTGTCGCCGAAGTAGGAGAACACGAGCACGAAGCCGGCTTGGAGGCTGTGGTGGCACGCGAACTTCTCCCAGCCGATGTGAAGGTACATCTTGCCGCGCGCGTCGTAGATCACGTCCACGATCCACCGGTAGTAGCCGCATGAATCCTCCCACAGATGGAGCGTGTCCGGGAGGTCGTCACCGGCGACGAAGTCGGTGAAGGTGTTCGGCAGCCTCTGGATGCCGCGTGGGTCGCCCTTGAGGACGAGGACGAACTCGAACAGCACGGGCCCCTCCTCGTCCATCTCCGACGATGAAGACGACGGCGTCGCAGGCGACGGAGTGTGTGCACCTCTGCCGCGACCACGGCCACGACCATGGCCGCGACCTCGACCTCGACCAGACATGGCGTCGTCTTTTCAGATGGTGGCGGTTAGGGTTGGGGAGAGAGGCTCTAGGGTTTGTGTGTGAGAGAAACGATGAGAGGCGGCCCTTTTTATAGGCCAGAGGGAGGCGGGGGAGCGGGGGAGCGGGGGAGGGGGGAGCGGTGGCGCTCATTAACGACGGCACGAAGAGCAAGACGCGCGCGACGGGACGGGACGGTTCGCTGCACGTCTGCAGAAACTGCACCGTCACTGCGCCCAATTAACTCCCATCGCGAGGTAGGCGACGGTTAGGTTAAAATTAAATTAGCCGCTGACACGTCGGCCCCGCCACTCCCCGCTGGCGTCGACTTTTGGGATGTGTGGCTGACAGGCGGCTTTCACGCCCAAAACATTCAGCCTCGCAAGGTACCGGCGCGCCCGATTCGCGCCCTTAGCGAAGGGGCCGCACGGGGTTGCCGGCGATTCTATTGGGCTCCAAAATTGGCCGGCGCCGTATGAGACGCGCCGATACGAGCCCATTTTCACTCCCGGCCCCAAAATGCTATCGGGGACGCTATCGGGGGCGCCGGTGGAGATGGTCTAAGAGCATCTCCAGCCGCGTCCCCCAAAGCGTCCCCCAAAGCAATTTGGGGCGCGCCAGACCAAAAATCTGTTCCAGCCGCGTCCCCCAAAGCCCATTTTTGTCCGGTGCGGCCCTATACGGTGTCCGGCGCCCCGAGCCCGTCCCCGTCCCACAGGGGATGCTCCGGGGACGCCGGACACACCGAAAAGCGAGGCGGGGAGTGGCGGGGCCGACCCGTCAGCGGCACAATAAATTTTAACCTAACCGTCGCGTACCTCGCGACGGAAGTTATTGGCTTTGCAGCAACGGTGCAGTTCCCGCAGCGACGGTGCAGTTCCCACAGAGGCGCAGCGACGCATCCCGTCGCGCCTAGCTCTGCGTGCCGGCGTTAATGAGCGCCACCGCTCCTCCGCCTCCCTCCGGCCTATAAAAGGGCCGCCTCTCATCGTCCCTCTCACACACAAACCCTAGCGCCTCTCTCCCAAACCCTAGCCGCCACCATCTCAACAAGACTCGACGCTATGTCCGGTAGAGGCGGAGGCCGACCTCGTGGCCGTGGTCGTGGTCGTGGTCGTGGCCGCGGCAGAGCTGAACGCTCGCCGTCGCCTCCCACGCCGTTGTCTTCATCGTCGGAGATGGACGTGGAGCCGGGCGTGCTGTTCGAGTTCGTCCTCGTCCTCAAGGGCGACCCGCGCGGCATCCAGAGGCTGCCAGACTCCTTCGCCGAGTACGTCGCCGGCGACGACCGCCCGCGCACGATGCATCTGCGGGAGGCTTCGTGCGGCTACTACCGGTGGATCGTCGACGCGATCTACGACGCGCGCGGCAAGATGTACCTCAACATCGGCTGGGAGAAGTTCGCGCGCCACCACAGCCTCGAAGCCGGCTTCATCCTCCTGTTCTCCTACTTCGGCGACAGGGACATGAGCGTTAAGGTCTTCGACGAGACGCGCTGCCGTTGGGACTACACGGCGACAACACCGACAAGGAGAACGACTGAGTGTTGTTTCTTCGCAGCGAATACGTGCACGGATGTACGTCTCATCGGTAGAACCAACAAGGGCACCATCCTCCCGCTGGATTTTCCAGTTTGGGTGACTGGGTGTGCCCTCGAGTGTTCTTTCTTAGCAGCGAACACAGGAAACCTTCGATGCACGGCCTAGTTAGGTTTAGTTTTTTTGTAATATTTTATATTTGTGTCCACCATGGTTCAAACTATGTATTAGTTTGTGTAAACCATATTCCTAACTATGTCTTCGTGTAAACCACGTTCCAATTATGTATTAGTTTGTGAAAATTGAAATAAAAATGCTAAAAAAAATATTTTAAATGTTTGAGGAGGGGTTTGGGGGGGACGCGGCCAAACGCGGCAGGAGATGCTCTAACCCCTCGGCCAACTCTCACCCATAACTCCCACTTGCGTTGCCAAACAGGCTGAGAAAGAAAGGGAGAGTCGTGGAGAGGGGAAGAAGAAGAAGAAAGACACTGCGCGCGCAGGGCAGGCAGATCCACGCACGCACGCGCCAGCCCATCATTCCTCCCAACCCTCTCTCCCCGTCCTCACCTGCGTCCGCAGATCTCTCTCCCCTCCCGCCGCGCCGCCGCGCCGTTTCTTCCCGGGGAAGGTTGTTTCCTCCATGGACTGCGTCCGCTCCGGGGCCCTTGATCTCCGGTGCCAGGGGAAGGTCTTCGGCTCGGCGACGTGAGTACCGTCTATCGCTCCTCGGCATCCCTGTTGTCCAATTATGTTTCCTCCTTGATCTGGGCGGAGGGGTTTGGCGCCAACTAGATTTCGCAGTCACGGGAATATTTCTGATGATCCAGTCGTAAACTAGTGCAAAACGATTTCTTTTTGTGAAAATTCGATTCGCCTGCCATGCCATCGTGTAGACAAAACTCGACACGATGTAAAAAAAAAAACTCAAAGAAGTTCAAAGAATTGCTAAGATATATGATTGATCAGTTAAGAAGCTATACTGCTTAAAGAATCGCTCTCTCGGTAGATAGGTTATAATTGAATCTGTAATATATTGGGTCATACTGTCATTGTCAGATCAATCTAGCTTCTGCTAGTTTCTTGAGATGCGCTCAAGCCTATACTCACTTTCCTGATTGTGCTACCATTCACAGGTCATGTGGTAAAGCTGGTTCTTCTACGAATCTTGCTGGTTCTGCCAAACAGAACTTGCACGCCAAGGCTAAACATTCGCAGTTGTCAGCAAGTGGAACATCCAGCTTGGTTCACAGAGGTCCAGTGCTTAAACGTCAGCGCAGTCTTGCTGTGAGATCCGCTGCTGCTGCGGATGCATACACTACTTTTGATGAAAATGTCAAGGGCGTAACTTCGCATGCTGTTGAAGAAAAGATTGGAGTACTGCTGTTTAATCTTGGTGGTCCAGAGACCCTCAATGACGTTCAGCCGTTTCTGTTCAACCTATTCGCTGATCCAGTAAGTGACCGTTCCACATGCTCGTAGTTTTGATTGCCAATGCAACCTCACACGTTCCTTGTTAATTATGTGTAGCCGATGCTTGTTATTTTTGCTAGTTAGGTTTATTCCCTTGGAGATATAATCCTTCCTGTAGAGATTAACTTGCCTAGATATAGAGATTTTCTGTTAGGAGGTGTCATGTCGTCCCTATAAGGTTTAGTAGGATGGGGGTGGGATTAGACCTCTTCACTTACAATTGGAATGCGTTTGAGTCCATATCTATCCATTTGAAGTGATTGACTCAGAACATGGTCTACCCAAACAAGCTGTATAAGGGATAGCCATGTATCAATTATGGATTAGATAATACAAAGAAGTATTTCTGTACTGTGTAAAGTTCATCATCGAACTCTATGGTCTCTTGTGTAGGCCATTCTTCGCACCGTAGATATCCTAATGTGAACCACATAGCCCTATCTGTTTCTTAATTATTTTATAATTTCTGTACTTTTCAGTTCAGTACTTCAACAATGTATCCTCTTGACTTACTTTTTACTACCCAGGATATCATTCGTCTCCCTAGGCTGTTCAGATTTCTCCAAAGACCACTGGCCAAACTTATCTCTACTCTTAGAGCTCCTAAGAGTAAAGAGGCGTATGCTTCAATTGGTGGTGGATCACCTCTGCGGAGAATTACAGACGAGCAGGTAAAATTTCACCAGTCTAACAGAACTTGGAACTTTTTGTGTTTATCTAATATATACTTATGACTTAACAGCTTTGCCAGACACTTGTTAAACCATGCAACTTCCATCACAGTTACATCTCATTTCAGCTTAGAAGGGGCTAAGGGAGTTAGTGCATCCCAACTGAATTACTTTAATTTCAGGCAAATGCTTTGAAGATTGCACTAAAAGAGAAGAATATGGAAGCAGATATATATGTTGGTATGCGGTATTGGTACCCATTCACTGAAGAAGCCTTCGATCAGGTTAAAACTCCTCCCTCATCAATTTAAGTGCCTTTAAATCCATGGTAGTTTCTTGGTTTTTTGTTTAATTATTCATCCATGGTAGTTAATGCATACCAATATTCTAGTTTTGAAATCTTGTTGTAGCCATGCTTTTAATATTCATTTTATATAACTGTATTTTACTTTCTTGAATTTGACTATGAGTTTGGTCATACGCCTTGCAACATTCCTTATCAGTGATAATCCTTTTATAGTTTGGTTTTATCTAATTGATTCCAAGTTTTTAACTGAGGCGTTACTGGTCTATTACTCTTTTGATTGATGATAGATCAAGAAGGATAAAATTACGAAGCTTGTGGTTCTTCCACTATACCCTCAGTACTCCATATCGACAAGCGGGTCAAGCATCCGTGTTCTCCAAAACATTGTCAAGTATGCAATTGCCTTATCTTATGAAATCTCATCTTTCAGACTATTTAGAACCTGAAATTCTAATACGGCATCATTCGTGCAGAGAAGATGCATTTTTTGCTGGTTTGCCGATTTCCATTATTGAATCATGGTACCAGCGGGAGGGATATGTGAAATCAATGGCGGACTTAATTGAGAAGGAATTAACAGTTTTTTCGAATCCTGAAGAGGTTTGCACATTTCCTTTCCATGTTTTGCTTCTGGCTTTCTCTTAAAATTCACATATTTTGGGTAGCTGTTCATCTGTTAGAATACTTGCAAAGGTTGCAGCATTTCCATTGATGTGTCGTACATTCTTTAGCATAGAAATTTACTTGGGCCCGTGGTTTTGTATTTTACCCATTACAGGCACCAAACTCTGGAGTCTGGGCAGAAATAAGTAATTAAATCATATGATGTGTTTGTATCTAAAATCTCAGCATAACCATTAGCCCGCTTTTGAGAGGGTGGTATAATGCATTATGCTGTCACTGTGCCAGTACTCATTCAAAATGAGGAAATAACTATGAAATTGTACTAGAGAGGCATATTAAATGTGTTACTAGCATATCATGACACTTGTGAATACTGAAGTATGCTGGGCACCTTAAAAATGACCTGGAAAGAGAAAGATGCAGTATCCTGATAAAGTAATCGCCGAAATAATACTGGCAGTCTATGAGATCACTGTAACATTCTTAGCAGATACCATTGTACAATATTTCTGGTTAATTGGTTAGATTTTACAGGTAGTAGCTACAAAAGGTAGATCTGTGATTGAGCACATGAAAACTATATAAATAGTTTTCTCATAGAAGATACTCCTGTGATATTTTATGCTGTGTTACTTCTATGAACTTTTTACTATGAATACTACTGCACATTGAAGAGTATGTTGATATCTGAAATGATATCTATTTTGTAAGTGCAACTCAGGCACTACCATTTCTTATTGGATAATTAACAAACAGACTGTGATGTCCCTCTGACATTATGTCTCATAATTCGCAGGTTATGATATTCTTCAGTGCACATGGAGTACCACTTACTTATGTTCAGGATGCCGGAGATCCGTACAGAGATCAGATGGAAGACTGCATTGCTTTGATCATGGAGGAATTGAAATCTAGAGGAACGTTGAATAACCATACTTTGGCTTACCAGGTACAGCTGTACGGGAACAAATAAACACTTGTTAACCACTGTTTCGAGTTATGAATGCATTTGTTTAGGAAATTCCAAGAATATTTAAGTGATCCTTTGTACTTTGAAACTAGAAACCGAATTTTGGCCATCTTACCCTACAAATCTACATGGTGGAACATCATGCAGTTGTGTTATTTCTCCTTTTACTTAATACTCTCGCATTAACCTTTCTACACGTATGGCAGAGTCGCGTGGGACCAATTCAGTGGCTTAAGCCTTATACTGATGAAGTTTTAGTGGAACTTGGTCAGAAGGGTGTAAAGAGTCTCCTTGCTGTTCCAGTAAGGTAATCTTCAAATGTTCAATTATGCTTTACCAGTTTATGTATCTCTTTCTGTATACACCTGAACCACTTTGAAGTGCATATATTAGCTCCAGTATTTTCCTCAAGGATGGTTTTCGATGCACCTTTATCTATTTCTGGTTATTAGGCCCCCTGTTCACACCTAAACCAACTCAACTGCATATATTAGTTTCTGCCTTGTAGTATAATGCCATCATCAATCTCTATGGCTAGCTCCATATCTTCATTTACCTCAACTTGTTCATCATGTACCTGTGTGCTCCTTACATTGTTGTCACTTGCACAATCTTGTCAATCTTAATGGCCCAGTATACTTATGATTACGATTTTGTTTCATATAAACCATGTAGTAATCGAGTGATTGTTGGTCAAAGACTTAATCTTAATGAGTCAAAATATGTCTTACATTTTGGGAGAGGTATAGTATTTTGCACAGTACATTTTACACATCAAGATAATGATTATCTGGTATATTCTGTTAGGATCTTTTGATATCTAACTTGAGGCTGCATCTTTATGTCGTACTCTTTTAATACTCCCTCTGATCCATAATAAGTGTCGTGGTTTTAGTTCAAATTTGACTAAAAATGAACTAAAACCACAACACTTATTATGGATCGGAGGGAGAAGTATATTATTGTCTTTCAGTCGCCATAATTTTTTGTTCGTTCTGTGCCATTCTTTCGACTATTGCTTACGTACTAATATAAAATTCAGCTTTGTGAGTGAGCATATCGAGACACTGGAAGAAATCGACATGGAGTACAGAGAGTTGGCTCTAGAGTCAGGCATTGAGAACTGGGGCAGGGTTCCAGCTCTTGGATGCACCTCATCCTTCATCTCGGACCTCGCAGATGCTGTTGTTGAAGCCCTTCCCTCTGCTTCCGCGTTGACAACCAGAAAGGTCAAGGGTACCGACTCTGACATGGACATGAGGCATTACCTGACGAAGATGTTCTTCGGCTCTGTCTTGGCCTTCTTCCTGCTGTTATCGCCAAGACTAGTTTCTGCTTTCAGGAACACTCTGCGGTGAGCTACTTTTTTTCAAGAAGCAGTAATGGTGTGTGCAGTTTTTTGATGTGGATGCTCCGGGGTTAGCTATTTTGGTGATTGTAACTTGAAACCATATAGATTTAGTGTCGAATGATTTTTGATTTATTTGCTGTGGTGATCTGCCATAGTAGCAAGAAAGTCTGGGCGAGATAACGGAGTGTTTATGCACTTGAGTAAGATAGTGCTACTTGACATGTAATCTTGGCCCCAACAGAGAACAGTTTTAATTACTAATATAATAAAACGATGAAATACACAATCCTTCTAGCTGTCTTATTTTCACAACTTGTGTTTCAAAATTCTAAATTATGCTTCGCTTCAAAGCTTTTCTTAATAATCTCTGTTTTTGTGGTGGCTTTCCTATATATAAAAAAGTTGTTTTTTGTACTTCTTCTGACAATCCATATGCCTGTGGCCACCATCTTAAGTTGTTTCCATTACGGATTTCTACTAGTGAACGATAAATCAACAGATATCTCCGTAAGAAAGATGTGAATCGCCCACAAACTTTTGGTCTCAAATTTCCCGAGTAGCTCTAGGTTCAAAGTGGATGCATTGAATAAAAACACAGTGGACTCCCAACAAGGATAGAGAACATTCTAGATTCCGAGTCCGCCATGCACTTATCACTCACAAACAAGATTTGCTAGGTGCAACCCTAAACCCTAAGATGCATGTGTTATTTGACGGCAATAACAAAAGAATCTAAAATAAAAATAACTGAAAATGAAAAACATCAAGAATTTTTCATTTTCATACGAGATATACGTACAAGAGGCTTGTTTCGCCTGATCTATAAGTTCAAGAACTAGTAAGGAAAGAACTACAAAGAACACGATGTAGGTCAACTACAGATCGATGGTGATCATGCACTTTCTGGTTCCTCCGCAGGATCGATCGTCAGAAGCAGGGTAGTAAACACAGCTCCCCCATGCCGCACCCCGGGCGGCACCGGGGGCAAAATCCCACGCCGCCCCCCATCCTCCTCCTTGGCCACCCTCTGCCGCCGCTGCTGCCGGCCTTCGCACCACGGTGGCGGTGGCCCCCCGCTGCCAAATGGTGCCGGGGGTGGTTCCCTCTTCGTGGCGTTGCGGGCGGCCGCCGAATCTAGCTGGGGCGGAGATGGTGGCTCCCCGGAGCTAGGACGCCGGAGCGGCGGCTCCGGGACAGTGGGGTGGCGGATCCGGGCAGGTACGCCCCGATTTGATGGTGAGGCGGGCCATGGCAGCGGCCCGGTGGATGCGGTGGCGCTCGGGCCGTGTGGGCGGCAGGGCGGCGACGCGTGCGGTCCCCGGCCGGCGTGCGGTGCGGGGATGGCAGGGGCGCCGACATGCGGTGCTGTGTTGACCGGGGCGCGCGGCGTGCTGTCCGGTGGCGCAACGTGGTGGGGTGTGGCGGCGCGCGCATGGGTTGGCTGCGGGGGTGGTCTGCGGGGTGGCGGCCCGGTGTGTGCTCTGGGTGGCTTGGCGGCCGTTGTGGCTGCATAGGTGGCTGGACCGGGGAGCTCGCGCTGCTGCGGCCGACGGCTCAACCTTCGACCCCTGTGTCGGCGTCTGTCGAAGCTCCCTCTCTATGGCGGTTGGCGGCGCCCGTGGAGCTCTTCTCGGTGAGCTTGGTCGTCAGTACTGCTGCGGCTCGGCTCTTCAGCCCCGGGCGGTGCGAGTGGTGGCAGCGGAGCTCGCAGAGCTCCTTGGTCTAGTTTTGGTGGTGGTGGTGGTGGTGGCTTGTGTGCGACGGTGGCACCGCTTCTGCACATGAGGTGTGTCTTCGGAGTGCGGGCTGGCAGCGTTTTCGGTTTTCGTCTTGTTGTCCGGCCGCGTGAGGGTGTGGTGGCTCGTTTGCTCCGGGCGAAAGCCTGACCACGCGGCGTCTGCGGATGTTGCCGTCCTTCTTGGGGGGTGGTCGTGGAGCTCTACGGCCTTCGCTGCCTTGGGTTCACGTCTTCGGGTGAAAGCCTAGATCCCGCGGGATCGGACGACGGCGTCGATTCTTCGTCGTGCCCCCTCTTGAGGGCGTCGTCTTGAAGTTGGTGGTGATTGTGCTATACATTTTCCTCAAATTGATGGTGATTCTGCTATACATTTTGCTACTGCTTTATTCAAAACAAGTAAGGAAAAAATCAGTCATTTTTCATTCTTATTGTTGTTATTGCGTTCGTTTTTTGTTCTATATTTCAAAAGAAAAATTGAGCTTTTGGTATGAGTTATCCGAATTTCGGCCGGTTAGGTCGGGCCCGGTAAAAAACACAAAACGGAATCCAAAGTTTTGGTCACACTACTTGTAATAGGAAGGTGCACTTTCATATAGGAAATTAATCATATATAGTATTTCTTTGGATGTTTTACCTTTGAGAGGGATATGTGATGGTACACTACACTAAAAAGAAGGTGCACTTTCATATAGAAAATTAATCATATATGTTTCTTTGAATGATTTTTATTTAAGAGGGGACATGCGACGTTGAGCGGGTAGAGGAGGAGGATAGCATGTTCTCTTCTTGCATAGGTGTTGGAAGATGTTGGGGGGATGACCCCCGGTATGCCAAAGGCATGTCAAACCGGATGGTTTGAGCCATCGAGATACCGGTTTAATGTTCGTACCGGAACATAGAGATAAGAATTTAGCTAAGTAAGGCTAAGCCGGTATCCCCAAGAGGGGTATGCCGGAACCGGATAAGAAGATACCGGGCTACCGGAAGGAAGAACGTGTCGGCAGAACTGGTCAAAGATTCTCTCCAGAGCTAGAAGACAAAGATGAGCTAAGCAAAGTAGCTTTAAACGAAGGGGTGACGATAAAGAGAAGGATGACGGTCAAAGAAGCCGGAGGACGTCAGCATCCCTGATTAAAGAGTACTCCGGTGTCATCTATGATAAAAGTAGCTTTATAAAGTAGTTTGTCTAGTCAAAGATGCCATTAGGGTTTCTTGCCCTGTAAGCCACCCTCTCCCCTATATAAGGAGAGGGGGCAGCCCTTCTTACGGAGAGACGCACGAAAAGAGCTAAGGTTAGAAGAACACTTGTACTGAGGAACTTGTAACCTGTTGAGATCAATAAAGAAGATGATCTAGAGCGAGTTCTTCCTTATGTCTTTCTTCTTCAACCTCTAGCCTTGGCTAAGTTCTTGAGGAAACCATCCGGAAGTTCATCCCATCTAATCACAAACCCTCCTCCAAATCCTCTTGCGTCCATTCGGCCCCAACCTAAGCCATCCTATGGCATCTGTTTGTTCACCACGACGACAGTTGGCGCCCACCGTGGGGCATGAAGTGGCGCTTGCTGGAGTACACATTCGGGCGGGCATCCTCGAGGTCGCCGGCGAGCGGACAGTGTCTGCGCTCGTCCAGCATTTCTACTCCATCGACTTCATCAACGACAACGCGGGTTGCTTCGCCAACGGCGGCATCTTCCCCAAGAACGGCCGCATCATCGAGTTCGGCAGCCACCGCGTCTACTTCGGCACCGTCCCCGTGCGCCAGCGCCTCTCGCCGGTGCTGGTGGCACCGGACCCGCCAAGGTGGCTCTGTGCTGGCCGCGCTGCCAGCAGCGTCGAGGTGATGATGGCTGGCGCAGCCGGTGCGGGCAAGGAGGCTGCGGATGAAGTTGCTGGTCGTGCGGCTGCAACCCGTGCGGCCAAGCCACCGCTGGAGCGCGACACCGGCGCACCGGGAGCGTCTTCCGCACCACCGGCAACACCTCTCCAGGCGGCGATGAACGTGCTGGCAACGCCCATCGCGCAGAACATCGAACCGGCAGCGGCTCAGGCGGAGCTGGAGGCGCAACGCCAGAAGATACTCGAGAGCGGCAAGGACGTCGCCAGGGCGCAGCGCGAGCTGAACCTAACCGTACGTGAGTATAATGCTGCCCATGGCTTTGCTTCTGTTAGCGCTCATGCTGCTAGGATACCGGAGAACCGGCTTAAGGCTCGCAATCTAGATCAGGATTTGCGTAAGGAAGTTCTTACCGGCAAGAGTACCTCTGCATCTCGCTAGCATCGTAGAGAAACCTAAGTACGATAGTCCGGATAAAACCATAAAAGCTGCTAAGGCTGCCGTAGATCTGTGTGATTCGCTTACCGGAGAGGCTTTGGCAAAACAACAAGAGCGTGTCAGAGAGCTGCTAGATACTGTAGAGCAGCAGAACGCTGAGCAGCTGGCTAAGCTGAACAAGGCTATGGCCTCAAAATCCGCGCGTTCAACAAAGAATGCCGGAAGCAAGTCCCATGGGCAAGGCCTCGTCCCCCATCCGGACGGAAGAAGAGAAAAAGAGGTGAACGCACAGCGGATGATCGTGTACGATCCGGTCCTTGCCGGTAAACAACAAGCCGGGCAACACGATGCCGGCAGAAAAAGCCAAGGGGCAGATCGAGGCTACGCCAAAGGAGGCCATGCCGGAAACAATCATGCCGGCAGACACGAAACCGGGCAAAACTATCCGGCTGCAAGGGCAGCGTATGATGATGAGGAGATGCCTCCACCAAGGTACCGGCAGGCAAGGGCCGCGGTACCGGAACATTACGATGAAGCTGATTCAACAAGACTCACCGCTTACCGGAAACCTTTGGGAGAGCGGTTGGGAGAAAGAAACTTGCCGGAACGGGATGCGAGGCACCATCTGGACAGAGTGTACCTGTCTGAAATGATTGAGGCAGAGGGTCCTCCGGGTCCGAAGTGCTTTGGCCCAAGGATCATGAAAGAGCAACCACCAGTTCGCAACTTTCAGTTGCCCCGTGACACCAAAACATACGATGGCACCACTAAGCCGGAAGACTGGCTCGCGGATTACGTGACCGCGGTATACGTTGCTGGTGGCGGAGGTGTCATAGCTGGAGGAGGAAACCGGCGTTGGGCCGTGAGAATCGTGCCAACGTTTCTGGTAGGACCGGCAAGAATCTGGTTGAACAACTTGCCGGAAGGAAGCATAAATGGCTGGTTGGACTTTGAGGAAGCTTTTGTGAGCAACTTCAGCAGCACCTACAGAAGGCCAAACAGGCCTCAGCAGCTTGCTTTGTGCGTGTAGCGCCCACAAGAAACAGACCGGGATTACTCGACTCGGTGGAACTCCACCGAAACTCTTGTGAAGGAGTGATAGAAGCACGAGGCCATTGCTTGGTTTAGCCAAGGATGCCGGCGAGGTTCGCCTTTGTGGCAAAGGCTGCAGAGGAACATGCCAACAACGTTGGCGGAGATGATGCGTGTGGCGGAAAACTATGCGTTGGGAGACCCAATGCAACCGGCGATACAAGCCGAGCCGGAACGGTCAAACCCGCCTCAGCAGCAATACCGGGATAACCGGAACAACAAAAGGAGGGAAGATTTCCCGGATCGAAGGTATGGCTCGCAGCAAGTTGCCGCTGTGCAAGAAAACTCTGATGCCAGCGGCAGCCAGAGGCAAAGAACCGGATCGCAGCCATGGGCAGGTCCTAAGAAATAGTGGGTCGAAAAGAAACCCTGGGGCCAGAAAAAGAATTGGCAAGAACCCGCAAAATACACCATGGAAGCCGCCATGGATCAACCCTGCCGGTGGCACACGCCGAATCCGGCTCACCCGTCAAACCACTTAACGAAAGATTGCACCTGGACCAAGTACCTGATGCAAAAGGGGGCGGTAAAAGATGCCCAAGGACAAGGGGGCAATGCAATGATGCCGCCGCCACAAGATATGCCGCGTCAGCAGCAGCTACCACCACCACCACCGCTTACCGGGGCAAATGTGTGGTGACCCGGCATACCACTGCATGGTGTAGTATGCAAGTCTGATATAACACCAATGAAACACCGTTCCACTAGTCTTATATCGCTCAGAGTGGTACAACAGAAACATATGCGGGTCCAAGGCATGTCTATAGAATTACACAAAGACTCTGTTACATAAGATCATCACAGCCTCCTACTTTACAATGAGGTAAAACTGCAAATAAACTCCAGAAGAACGACTCGTAGTCTAGTCCTAACACGAACTCTATTTGTAGAGTAACTAACTAGCTACAGAGGCTAAGAATAGATTCTAGCTAAAAAGGAGCTATATTTAGGAAGCTAGTTCCCTCCTATGACTAATCTAGGTTTCTCCTTGTTGGATGTAGTATTTAACTCTTCTGACAGGGTCCTGTCCCTTGAAGTAGTTGTTGACTCCTCGGCCTTCGAGTTGTATTGTAGATCCTCCTTCGATGCCTCCATATCTAAGCAGGGGATTTAAGAGTGGGATGAGTACTAGCGTACTCAACAAGTTCATTATAGGAAAGAGGTGTTTAATGCACTAGCTACAGCATTAGACCAGAAAGTCTAATACCAATGCAGGTTTTCATAATCATTTCTTCAAGAGGTTGCTTTTATTCGGAAGAACTATGTCCGTCAGCCTTCACCGGTTTACTAGAACTTCATGGAGCTCCTTTCCGGCAGCGTTCGCAGTTCCATATCCCGGAACAGGGAGTGACATGTCACGGTTCTTTACACTCGCGAGAGGTGTGTTGCTTTACCCATAAGAGATCTTAACCTTGGTGCCAACCGGGAATGACCCGTCCACACTTCCTATGGTGTGAGGCCCGGTATAAGGTCTAGCCAATCCTGTTCCTCCGCTACCTCGCACACCCACCCTTTGTTGCATACCCCGACCACGGGTCCTCGTCGGTCCTCTTATACCGAGTTAAGGATGGACCCCGACCACGACAACAGTTTGGGACTCGTTAACCAAACTCCTTCGCCGGTAGTCCGCAACCCATCATAGACCACTTACCGTGGGGAATTAGAATGGGATCCCCACCCCACCGCTTGCCCAACCTGGGTCAAGTGTCTACGGTAAGCGCATCCGTTGATGTACGAGAGGTGGAAACACTTTTGACTACTCCGTCCCACTCCGGATCTTATGGTTAACACGGGTATTACGGCACAAGAATCACTGGCGACATTTGTTGTTTAATGCTAGATGGATATTAACCCTTGCAATGGAACCTCCACCATATCAACACAATCCATGGTTCCATTACCCACCACATAGTCATATTCATAGTTATGAAAGTAGTGGTTTTGGTTTTTATGCAATAGTGATAACCATAATACTTTGCAAGTAATTTGATAGAGATACTCAAATGACATGAGCAAGTGATGAACTTGCCTTTCTTGGCTGCAAGATTATGCAGACAAGGTCTTTGATACGCAATAACTCCAAATTCTGAAATAGCATCATCGTCCGGTAAGGACGATGTTTAAAAGATTGGCAAGGATGCAATAATGCATAAGTATGAGATGCAATCGCTCTAAGCGTAACCTAACCCCGATGATTTAAGATTAGTGAGTTGATATGATTGGTTGTGTTACACTTTTAGAGTGATTCACAAACAAGGTTCTTATTCAGGTTTGTGTTGTTTAAGAATCGTAAGCAAGTGGTAAAATGCATAGTAACAATCATACACCTCAAGGAATAGTAGTTGTATAATAAGTAAAGAGCAGTTGTCAATTTTTAAGTCCTATGGTGCATGGTTGATGATTACTTATTATATATTTCAAAAGAATAACTTTTGAAGAACTTGTTCTTTAATAATGAACAAGTATGATAATTAGGTTGTTGGGGTTCTATGGTTGACTATGGTTTCTACTAGTTTCTGGAGTAAGTATTAGATGGATCACAACATGGTTGGATTCATCAGCAACTAGGCTTGATTGGTTTTACTTAAGAATGAGCAACTTAAGCAATTGTTTATACATGGTTGCTATCATGGTGGGTTCATCTTGCTGGTGATAGCTAGCTAGGGTTTATCTGTCCTATAAGGCAGGGTTGATGGCTACTCTTTATTTTCTTCAAAAGAATAACTTTTGAAGAACATACTTCTTAAGTAATAAGAAGTATTTCAATTAGGGTGGTGGTTGACTAGGGTTTGCTATTGGATCCACTAAGTAAGAAATGATTGGCTCCTAAATAGGATGGTTCATAATTATGAAGTACTTGTAGGGTTTAGTGGACTATGGTTATGTAATGATAATTATTGGGCATAGATGCTATTGGAGCTCATCAAAATGGTGTGATGCTAATTAAGGATGAGTAGGGATAAGATTCTTGGTACTAAGGACTAGTTTTGATCCTATTTGATCATCTAGGTGGGATAGGTATGCATACATGGAATGGAATTATGGATAATAGGGTTCCTACATTTTATGTGGACATGGCAAGTATTTAATTGCTGATTATGGTGCTATGGATCAAAACAAAGTATGATGATCACATGGTATAACCTAAGGTTTAGGTTTAGGACAATTTAGGGTTCATATGGATTAATGGAGCTAGTGCTCTTAATGGCATTAGGGTTTTAGAATCCCACATAAAATTATGAACTACTATTTTATGTATAATGGAATTAGGGTGTCCTAATCTACCATCTAGTTCTTAAGGTAATAACTTCATTATAAAGTTGAAGTTATTAATCACTTTAAAATAAAATAAAATAGGATTTGGCATTTTATTATTTTTAAAAGAATTAATAATTAAGACAATTATTAATTAGGGTTTTAAATTCTCCTAATAAGGATTTAATAAGTTAATAGTAAAGGAAAATTAATTTTAATGTTTTCCTTATTTACTTACTGGTTTTTATTTATTTTAGAACCTTTTTCTTAATTTCTGAATTTTAGTTGCATTTGGAATTAAAAGAAAAGGCTTAATTTAATAGGTATTTAAATAATTGAATTCTTATTAGAAATGAAAATTTCATTTTATATTTTTAGTAGATAGATTTTTCTTTTATAAGAACTTTGATATCTCATTTGTATTTTTCTGAATTAAATTGAAATTTATCAATTCATGTAAAGTTGCAGCAATTTAATAGGATTTGAATTAAAACAAGAAAAATAACTAAGTGTACCCGGCTATTCTACCCACCTGACACTGACCAGTGGGCCAGTGTCCATGTCAGCTGCCACGCAGCTTTGACTGAGTCAAAATAGCTGGCGTGGCAAGTTTCCCTTAAGTGGATCACCCAAGGTTTATCGAACTCAGGGAGGAAGAGGTCAAAGATATCCCTCTCAAGCAACCCTGCAATCATGATACAAGAAGTCTCTTGTGTCCCCAACACACCTAATACACTTGTCGGATGTATAGGTGCACTAGTTCGACGAAGAGATAGTGAAATACAAGTGGTATGAATGAATATGAGCAGTAGTAACGGCGCCGAGAAAAGTGCTTGCTGGCGTGCGGTTGATGGTAGTAATATTGCAGGAAGTAAAGATGCAGTAAAACAATAAACAAGCGATGATTGCAGTATTTGGAAACAAGGCCTAGGGATCATACTTTCACTAGTGGACACTCTCAACATTGATCACATAAATAAATAAGTTCTCTTCCTTTGTGCTACATATACTCTTGTTTGATAATGAACACCATTCGTTGTGTAGGGCTACGAGAGCACCTCAATGCCGGAGTTAACAAGCTCCACAACATTCGGCATTCATATTTAAGTAACCTTTAGAGCATAATAGATCTTTGCAATTTAAACCGAGTACTAACATAGCATGCACACTTGTCACCATCACACTACGAAGGGGGAATAAATCACATCAATACTATCATAGTAATAATTAACTCCATAACCTACAAGAGATTATGATCATAGCCAATGCCAAGTACTACACGATGCACACACTGTCACCATTACACCGTGAAGGAGGAATAGACTACTTTAATAACATCACAAGAGTAGCACATAGACTAGTAGTGATACAAGCTCATATGAATCTCAATCATGTAAGGCAGCTCATGAGATCATTGTATTGAAGTACATAGGAGAGAGATTAACCACATAGCTACCGGTACAGCCCTTAGCCTCGACGGAGAACTACTCCCTCCTCATGGGAGACAGCAGCGTTGATGGAGATGGCGGTGGTGTCGATGGAGGAGCCTTCCGGGGGCACTTCCCCATCCCGACGGCGTGCCGGAACAGAGACTCCTGTCCCCCAGATCTTGGCTTCGCGATGGCGGCGGCTCTGGAAGGTTTCTCGTACCGTGGCTTTTCCGTATCGAGGTTTTAGGTCGAGGAGGCTTAAATAGGCGAAGAGGCGGAGTCGGAGGGCTGACGAGGCGACGACACAACAGGGGGCGCGGCCCAGGCCCTGACCGCGCCGCCCTATCATCTGGGCCCACCAGGGCTCCCCTCTGGTGGCTCTCGGGTGTTCCGGAAGCTTCGTGGAAAAATAGGATGCTCGGGCATTGATTTCGTCCGATTCCGAGAATATTTCCTTACTAGGATTTCTGAAACCAAAAACAGCGAGAAAACAACAAGCGGCCCTTCGGCATCTCGTCAATAGGTTAGTTCCGGAAAACGCATAAATATGACATATAATGTGTATAAAACATGTGAGTATCATCATAAAAGTAGCATGGAACATAAGAAATTATAGATACGTTTGAGACGTATCAAGCATCCCCAAGCTTAGTTCCTACTCGCCCTCGAGTAGGTAAACGATAACAAAGATAATTTCTGAAGTGACATGCTATCATAATCTTGATCATACTATTGTAAAGCATATGAGATGAATGCAGCGATTCGAAGCAATGATGAAGATAATGAGTAAACAAATGAATCATATAACAAAGACTTTTCATGAATAATACTTTCAAGACAAGCATCAATAAGACTTGCATAAGAGTTAACTCATAAAGCAATAAATTCTTAGTAGAAGGTATTGAAGCAACACAAAGGATGATTAAGTTTCAGCAATTGCTTTGAACTTGTAACATGTTTATCTCATGGATAATTGTCAACACAAAGTAATATAACAAGTGCAATAGGTAAACATGTAAGAATCAATGCACAGTTGACACAAGTGTTTGCTTCTAAGATAGAAAGAAGTAGGCAAACTGACTCAACAATAAAGTAAAAGAAAGGCCCTTCGCAGAGGGAAGCATTGATTACTATATTTGTGCTAGAGCTTTTCATTTTGAAAACAAGAAACAATTTTGTCAACGGTAGTAATAAAGCATATGTGTTATGTATAAGATATCTTATAAGTTGCAAGCCTCATGCATAGTATACCAATAGTACTCGCACCTTGTCCTAATTAGCTTGGATTAACACGGATTATCATTGCATAGCATATGTTTCAACCAAGTGTCACAAAGGGGTACCTCTATGCCGCCTGTACAAAGGTCTAAGGAGAAAGCTCGCATTTGATTTCTCGCTTTTGATTATTCTCAACTTAGACATCCATACCGGGACAACATAGACAACGAGATAATGGACTCCTCTTTAATGCATAAGCATTCAACAACAATTAAAATTCTCATAAGAGATTGAGGATTAGTTGTCCACACTGAAACTTCCACCATGAATCATGGCTTTAGTTAGCGGCCCAATGTTCTTCTCTAACAGTATGCATACTCAAACCATATGATCATGAAAATCGCCCTTACTTCAGACAAGACGAACATGCATAGCAACTTTGATATTCAACAAAGGTAAAAGAGTTGATGGCGTCCCCAGAAACATGGTTACCGCTCAACAAGCAACTTATAAGAAATAAGATACATAGCTACATATTCTTCACCACAATAGTTTTTAAGGCTACTTTCCCATGAGCTATATATTGTAAAGGCAAAGAATAGAATTTTAAAGATAGCACTCAAGTAATGTACTTTGGAATGGCAGAGAAATACCATGTGGTAGGTAGGTATGGTGGACACAAATGGCATAGTATTTGGCTCAAGGATTTGGATGCACGAGAAGAATTCCTCTCAATACAAGGCTAGGCTAGCAAGGTTGTTTGAAGCAAACTCAAGTATAAAAGGTGCAGCAAAGCTCACATATGAACATATTGTAACTATTATAAGACTTTACATTGTCTCCTTGTTGTTCAAACACCTTAACCAGAAAATATCTAGACTTAGAGAAACCAATCATGCAAACCAAATTTTAACAAGCTCTATGTAGTTATTCATTAATGGGTACATGGTACATGATGCAAGAGCTTAAACATGATCTATATGAGCACAACAATTGCCAAGTATCACATTATTCAAAACATTAAACCATTTACCACATGCAACATTTTCTGTTTCCAACCATATAACAATTAACGAAGCAGTTTCAACCTTCGCCATGAACATTAAAGATAAAGCGAAGAACATATGTGTCATACGAACCAGCGGAGCGTGTCTCTCTCCCACACAAGCATTTATTCAGAGAATGAAAATAACAAAACGAAAATAAAAGCACACAGACGCTCCAAGTAAAGTACATAAGATGTGACTGAATAAAAATATAGTTTCAAGAGAAGAAACCTGATAATTTGACGATGAAGAAGGGGATGCCTTGGGCATCCCCAAGCTTAAATGCTTGAGTCTTCTTAAAATATGCAGGGATGAACCACGGGGGCATCCGCAAGCTTAGACTTTTCACTCTTCTTGATCATATTGTATCATCCTCCTCTCTTGACCCTTGAAAACTTCCTCCACAGTAAACTCGAAACAAACTCATTAGAGGGTTAGTGCATAATCAAAAATTCACATGTTCAGAGGTGACACAATCATTCTTAACACTTCTGGACATTGCTCAAAGCTACTGAAAGGTAATGGAACAAATAAATCCATCCAACACAGTAAAAGAGGCAATGCGAAATAAAAGGCAGAATCTGTCAAAACAGAACAGTCCGTAAAGACGAATTTTAAAGAGGCACCAGACTTGCTCAGATGAAAATGCTCAAATTGAATGAAAGTTGCGTACATATCTGAGGATCACGCACGTAAATTGGCAGATTTTTCTGAGTTACCTACAAAGAACCATACCCAAATTCGTGACAGCAAGAAATCTGTTTCTACGCAGTAATCCAAATCTAGTATTGACTTTACTATCAAAGACTTTACTTGGCACAACAATGCAATAAAATAAAGATAAGGAGAGGTTGATACAGTAGTAACAACTTCCAAGACTCAAATATAAAACAAAAGTACTGTAGTAAAATAAACACATGGGTTATCTCCCAAGAAGTGCTTTCTTTATAGCCATTAAGATGGGCTCAGCAGTTTTAATGATGCACTCGCAACACATAAGAGTTGAAGCAAAAGAGAGCATCAAGAAGCAAATTCAAAACAAATTTAAGTCTAACCCACTTCCTATGCATAGGAATCTTGTAAATAAAAAATTCATGAAGCATAATGCAACAAGCATAGAAAGGTAAAACAAGTGCAGCTTCAAGATTTTCAGCAAAAAGAGAGGTGTTTTAGTAACATGAAAATTTCTACAACCATATTTTCCTCTCTCATAATAATATCCAGTAGCATCATGAACAAATTCAACAATGTAACTATCACATAAAGCATTCTTATTCACATGCATAAAAGTATCATTACTCTCCACATAAGCATAATCATTCTTATTAATTGTAGTGGGAGCAAATTCAACAAAGTAGCTATCATCAAATATAGGAGGCATAGTATAATCATAATAAACTTTATCCTCCATAGTAGGTGGCACCAAAAGACCACTATCATTATAATCATCATATATGGGAGGCATATCATAATCAACATAAACTTTCTCCTCAATACCCGGAGGGCTAAAGAGATCATTTTCATCAAAACCGACCTCCCCAAGCTTAGAATTTTCTATATCATTAGCAACAATGGTGTTCAAAGCGTTCATACTAATATTACTACCGAGCATGCAAATAAGGTTCCATAGGTTTTTTAATTTTCGCATTAAACCATTCATGTCTTGACTCGAGAAATAGTACAAAAAGCTCACAGATGTTTTCCATTATGCCTAACTAGTGTAAACAAGAAACAAAAAGGTGCAATTGCAGGATCTAAAGGAAATAGCTTCGAGCACTCACACAACGGCAACAGAAAAGTACTTTACCTGGGACCGGAGTATGAGTGCCTTTTACCTTACCTCCCCGGCAACGGCGCCAGAAAAGTGCTTGATGTCTACGGGTGCTTCTATTCTTGTAGACAGTGTTGGCCCTCCAAGAGCAGAGGTTTGTAGAACAACAGCAAGTTTCCCTTAAGTGGATCACCCAAGGTTTATCGAACTTTGGGAGGAAGAGGTCAAAGATATCCCTCTCAAGCAACCCTGCAATCACGATACAAGAAGTCTCTTGTGTCCCCAACACACCTAATACACTTGTCAGATGTATAGGTGCACTAGTTCGGCGAAGAGATAGTGAAATACAAGTGGTATGAATGAATATGAGCAGTAGTAACGGCGCCGTAAAAGTGCTTGCTGGCGTGCGATTGATGGTAGTAATATTGCGGGAAGTAAAGATGCGGTAAAACGAGTAAACAAGCGATGATTGCAGTATTTGGAAACAAGGCCTAGGGATCATACTTTCACTAGTGGACACTCTCAACATTGATCACATAAATAAATAAGTTCTCTTCCTTTGTGCTACATATACTCTTGTTTGATAATGAACACCATTCGTTGTGTAGGGCTACGAGAGCACCTCAATGCCGGAGTTAACAAGCTCCACAACATTCGGCATTCATATTTAAGTAACCTTTAGAGCATAATAGATCTTTGCAATTTAAACCGAGTACTAACATAGCATGCACACTGTCACCATCCCACTACGAAGGGGGAATAAATCACAGCAATACTATCATAGTAATAATTAACTCCATAACCTACAAGAGATTATGATCATAGCCAACGCCAAGTACTACACGATGCACACACTGTCACCATTACACCGTGAAGGAGGAATATACTACTTTAATAACATCACAAGAGTAGCACATAGACTAATAGTGATACAAGCTCATATGAATCTCAATCATGTAAGGCAGCTCATGAGATCATTGTATTGAAGTACATAGGAGAGAGATTAACCACATAGCTACCGGTACAGCCCTTAGCCTCGATGGAGAACTACTCCCTCCTCATGGGAGACAACAGCGTTGATGGAGATGGCGGTGGTGTCGATGGAGGAGCCTTCCGGGGGCACTTCCCCGTCCCGACGGCGTGCCGGAACAGAGACTCCTGTCCCCCAGATCTTGGCTTCGCGATGGCGGCGGCTCTGGAAGGTTTCTCGTACCGTGGCTTTTCTGTATCGAGGTTTTAGGTCGAGGAGGCTTAAATAGGCGAAGATGCGGAGTCGGAGGGCTGACGAGGCGACGACACAACAGGGGGCGCGGCCCAGGCCCTGGCCGCGCCGCCCTATCATCTGGGCCCACCAGGGCTCCCCTCTGGTGGCTCTCGGGTGTTCTGGAAGCTTCGTGGAAAAATAGGATGCTGGGCATTGATTTCGTCCGATTCCGAGAATATTTCCTTACTAGGATTTCTGAAACCAAAAACAGCTAGAAACAAAGCAACTGGCCCTTCGGCATCTCGTCAATAGGTTAGTTCCGGAAAACGCATAAATATGACATATAATGTGTATAAAACATGTGAGTATCATCATAAAAGTAGCATGGAACATAAGAAATTATAGATACGTTTGAGACGTATCACCTGTCTAAATGTCATGATTGTGGACAACAATGATGAAGACACTGCGACGTATGAAGAAGCGATGATGAGCCCAGATTCCAACAAATGGCATGAAGCCATGAAATCCGAAATGGGATCCATGTATGATAACAAAGTATGGACTTTGGTAGACTTACCTGATAGCCGCAAGGCTGTCGAGAATAAATGGATCTTCAAGAGAAAAACAGATGCTGATGGTAATATTATTGTCTATAAAGCTCGACTTGTCGCAAAGGGTTTCCGACAAATTCAAGGAGTTGACTACGATGAGACTTTCTCACCTGTAGCGAAGCTAAAGTCCGTGAGGATTTTGTTAGCAATAGCTGCATTTTTCGATTATGAGATTTGGCAGATGGATGTCAAAACGGCGTTCCTTAATGGTGACATTGAGGAAGAGTTGTATATGGTACAACCCAAAGGTTTTGTCGATCCTAAAAATGCTGACAAGGTATGCCTATGTTGGATTTCATTAAGTCCTCTAACAGGAGTCGATAAAAAAAGGGGCTGGGCCCAGAAGTACAGTCAAATTCTTCATCGAGTAGTACAACTTGAGTCTATGCCTAAGTGCAAGCACTTGCCCATAGACTCGGGGGCTACTCCCATCGGGAGCGCTGCCGCGCACCCGATAATTTCAAGAATCGTCAACATCATCTACACTACACATGATCTACGACATGGACCTCGCCTTGTATTTCTTCGACTTCGGAGATGGTTATGCTTGGAGTTTCTACGCAAGTCTTCGACTTCCCTATAAACTCGGGGGCTACTTGCATGGGCATACCCTTCGGGTACCCATTATTAGTATACCTGGCTCGGCCAAACTTCAACGTTCCATTTATGGACTGAAGCAAGCATCCCGTAGTTGGAACCGACGCTTTGATAAGGTGATCAAAGACTTCGTGTTTATACAATGTCATGGAGTGTAGGGATTCGTTGCATAGAAAACAAAAAAATCCTACCGCGAGAACGCAATCCAAGCCAAGATGCAATCTAGAAGACAGGAGCAACGAGGGGATGAACGAGACTCACCCTTGAAGATTTCCAAAGCCTACAAGATGAGGCTCTTGTTGCTGCGGTAGACGATCACTTGCCGCTTTCAAAAGCGTGTAGAAGATCTTGACGGTGCCACAATCGGGCAGCACCTCCGTACTCGGTCACACGTTCGGTGTTGATGAAGACGACGTCCTTCTCCCCGTTCCAGCGGGCAGTGGAAGTAGTAGCTCCTCCTTGAATCCGGAAGCACGACGGCGCGGTGGCGGTGGCGATGGAGAACTCCGGCGGAGCTTCGCTAAGCGTTGCGGGAGAGGTGGAGGAGTGGGCGGCTAGGGTTTGGGAGAGGGGGTGACCGGCCTCCTTGGGGTGCGTCCAAGGTGGTGGTGTTGTGGTGGCCGGCCCCCTCCCCTTGGCCCCTCATTATATAGGTGGAACCCCCAAGTGTTGGACTACAAGTCTTCGAATAAGACCCCAACCCAAAACCTTCCATGTGTAGGGAAACCTACCCAAGGTGGGATTCCCACCTCAAGTGGGACTCCCACCCTTCCATGAGGGGGGTGGCCGGCCACCTTAGGTGGAGTCTACCTGGGACTCCACCCCTCTAGGGTTGGCCGGCCATGGGTGGTGGAGTCCCTCCGGGACTCCGCCTTCCAAAGTGATTTCTTCCGGACTTTTCTAGAACCTTCTAGAACCTTCCATAAATGCATTGGATCATTTTCAAACTTATAAAATGACTTCCTATATATGGATCTTATTCTCCGGACCATTCCGTAACTCCTCATGATGTCCGGGATCCCATCCGAGACTTCGAACAAAACTTCGAACTCCATTCCATATTCAAGTTCTACTAATACGACATCAAACCTTAAGTGTGTCACCCTACGGTTCGCGAACTATGTAGACATGGTTGAGAACTCTCTCCGACCAATAATCAATAGCGGGATCTGGAGATCCATAATGGCTCCCATATATTCAACGATGACTTAGTGATCGAATGAACCATTCACATACGATACCAATTCCCTTTGTCACGCGATATTTTACTTGTCCGAGGTTTGATCATCGGTATCTCTCTATACCTTGTTCAACCTCGTCTCCTGACAAGTACTCTTTACTCGTAGCGTGGTATGTGGTCTCTTATGAACTATTCATATGCTTGCAAGCTATTTAGACGACATTCCACCGAGAGGGCCCAGAGTATATCTACCCGTCATCGGGATGGACAAATCCCACTGTTGATCCATATGCCTCAACTCATACTTTCCGGATACTTAATCCCACCTTTATAACCACCCATTTACGCAGTGGCGTTTGATGTAATCAAAGTACCTTTCTATTATAAGTGATGTACATGATCTCATGGTCGAAAGGACTAGGTAACTATGTATCGAAAGCTTATAGCAAATAACTTAATGACGTGATCTCATGCTACGCTTAATTGGGTGTGTCCATTACATCATTCATATAATGATATAACCTTGTTATTAATAACATCCAATGTTCATGATTATGAAACTAATCATCTATTAATCAACAAGCTAGTTAAGAGGCTTACTAGGGACTCATTGTTGTTTACATAACACACATGTATCAATGTTTCGGTTAATACAATTATAGCATGGTATATAAAAATTTATCATAAACATAAAGATATATAATAACTACTTTTATTATTGCCTCTTGAGCATATCTCAAACAGTCTCCCACTTGCACTAGAGTCAATAATCTAGATTACATTGTAAGGTACCTAACACCCATGTCATTCTGGTGTTGGTCATGCTTTGCCCTAGGGAGAGCTTTAGTCAACGGATCTGCTACATTCAGATCAGTGTGTACTTTGCAAATATTTACTTCTCCATCTTCGATGTACTCGCGAATCGAATGATAACGCAGCTTGATATGCTTCAGCCTCTTGTGTGACCTTGGTTCTTGTGCATTGGCGATGGCACCCATGTTGTCACGGTAGATGACTAGTGGGTCCAATGCACTAGGAACCACACCGAGCTCTACAATGAACCTCTTCATCCACACCGCTTCTGATGAAGCCTCTGAAGCCGCTATGTACTCCGATTCTGTTGAAGACTTCGCCACCGTGCACTGCTTCGAGCTTGCCCAGCTCACTGCAGCACCATTCAATATAAACACGTACCCAGACTGTGACTTAGAGTCATCAGGATCAGTGTTCCAACTTGCATCGGTGTAACTGGTTACAACGAGCTCTTGGTCACCTCCATAACAAAGAAACATATCCTTAGTTCTTTTCAAGTACTTCAGGATATTCTTGACCGCTGTCCAGTTTTTTCATTCCTGGATCACTTTGATATCTCGCTAGTCAAACTAACAACATGTGCTATATCCGGTCTAGTACATAGCATGGCATACATGATAGAGCCTCATCGCCGAGGCATAGGGGATCCGACTCATCCTTTCTCTTTCTTCTGCCGTAGCCGGACCTTGAGTCTTACTCAAGACCTTGCTCGGTAACATAGGTAAGAATCCTTTCTTACTTTCGTCCATTCTAAACTTCTTTAGAATCTTGTCCAGGTATGTACTCTGTGATAGCCCTATTAGACGTCTTGATCTATCTCTATAAATCTTGATGCCTAATATATACGATGCTTCACCAAGGTCTTTCATTGAAAAACTATTATTCAAATAACCTTTTACACTTGCTTAATAGTTCTATATCATTCCCAATCAATAATATGTCATCTACATATAATATCGGGAACGCTACAGAGCTCCCACTCACTTTCTTGTAAATACGAGCCTCTCCATGACACTCGTATAAACCCGAAGTCTTTGATCACCTTATCAAAGCGTCGGTTCCAACTTCTCGATGCTTGCTTCGAGTCCATAAATTGAACGCTGAAGTTTGCATACTTTGTCGACATTTTTAGGATCGACAAAACCTTTGGGTTGTACCATATACAACTCTTCCTCAATGTCTCCATTAAGGAACGCCGTTTTGACATCCATCTGCCAAATCTCATAATCGAAAAATGCAGCTATTGCTAACAAAATCCTCACAGATTTTAGCTTCGCTACAGGTGAGAAAGTCTCATCATAGTCAACACCTTGAATTTGTCGGAAACCCTTTGCGACAAGTCGAGCTTTATAGACGAGTAATATTACCATCGAGCATCTGTTTTTCTCTTGAAGATCCATTTATTCTCGACAGCCTTGCGGCTATCAGTGTAAGTCTACCAAAGTCCACACTTTGTTATCATACATGGATCCCATTTCGGATTTCATGGCTTCTTGCCATTTGTTGGAATTTGGGCTCATCATCGCTTCTTCATACGTCCCAGGGTCTTCATCATTGTTGTCCACAATCATGACATTTAGACAAGGATCATACCAATCAGGAGTGGCACGTTCCCTTGTCGATCTGCGAGGTTCAGTAGCTATCTCATTCGAAGTTTCATGATCATTATCATTAGCTTCCTCTGTTGCCGGTGCAGGCGGCACAGGAACAACTTCCGGTACTGCGCTACTCTGATCAACGAGTGAAGATTCAGTAATCTCGTCGAGTTCTACTTTTCTTCCAGTCACTTCTTTAGTGAGAAAATCTTTCTCAAGAAAGGTTCCGTTCTTAGCAACAAAGATTTTGCCTTCGGATCTGTGATAGAAAGTGTACCCTATAGTTTCCTTAGGGTATCCTATGAAGACGCATTTCTCCGCTTTGGGTTCTAGCTTGTCCGGTTGTAACTTTTTTACATAGGCTTCACACCCCAAACTTTAAGGAACGACAGCTTAGGTTTCTTATTAAACCATAATTCATACGGTGTCGTTTCAACGGATTTTGATGGTGCCCTATTTAAAGTGAATGCAGCTGTCTCTAATGCATAACTCCAAAATGATAACGGCAAATCGATAAGAGACATCATAGAACGAACCATATCTAAGAGAGTTCGATTACGACGTTCGGACACACCGTTTCGTTGTGGTGTTCCCGGCGGTGTCAATTGTGAAAGTATTCCGCATTTCTTTAAATGCATGCCAAACTCATAACTCGGATATTCACCTCCGCGATCAGATCGTAGAAATTTAATCTTCTTGTTACGTTGATTTTCTACTTCACTTTGGAATTCCTTAAACTTCTCGAAAGTTTCGGATTTATGTTTCATGAAATAGATATACCCATATCTACTCAGATCATCTGTGAAGGTTAGAACATAACGATAACCACAGCGGGAGGCTATACTCATTGGTCCACACACATCGGTATGTATGATTTCCAACAAGTCTATAGCTCGCTCCATAATACCAGAGAATGGAGTCTTAGTCATTTTTCCCATTAGACATGCTTCACATTTATCAAGTGACTCAAAGTCAAGTTATTCAAGTAATCCATCGGTATGGAGTTTCTTCATGCGTTTCACTCCAATATGACCAAGACGACAGTGCCACATATAAGTAGAATTATCATTCAATCTAATTTGCTTAGCATCAATGTTGAATATGTGTATCACTACTATCGAGATCTAACAGAAATAAACCATTCTTTTCAGGTGCTCGACCATAAAAGATATTATTCATAAAAATAGAACAACCATTATTCTCAGACATAATGAATAACCGTCTTGCATTAAACAAGATCCAGATATAATGTTCATGCTCAACGCGGGTACAAAATAACAATTATTGAGGTTTAAAACTAATCCCGAAGGTAGATGTAGAGGGAGTGTGCCGACAGCGATCACATCGACTTTGGATCCATTTCCAACGCGCATCGTCACTTCATCCTTCAATAGTCTTCATTTATTCTTTAGTTCCTGTTTCGAGTTACAAATATGAGCAACCGAACCGAGTATCAAATACCCAGGTACTAGTACGAGAACCGATAAGATAAACATCTATAACATGTATATCAGATATACCTTCTTTCTTCTTCTTGACAAGGCCGCTCTTCGGATCCGCCAAATACTTGGAGCAATTACGCTTCCAGTGTCCCTTCTCCTTGCGTAATAGCACTCCAGCATCAGGCTTAGGGCCAGTCTTAGGTTTCACAGGAGGCGTGGCAGCTTTCTTGCCACCCTTCTTGAATTTTCCTTTAGACTTGCCCTGTTTCTTGAAACTGGTGGTCTTGTTGACCATCAACACTTGGTGCTCTTTCTTTATCTCAACCTCAGCAGATTTCAGCATGGTGAAAAGTTCAGGTAACTCTTTGTTCATGTTCTGCATATTGTAGTTCATCACAAAGTTCTTGTAACTAGGTGGCAGTGATTGAAGGACACGATTAATCCCCAGTCTGTTAGGAATCACTATTCCCAGATCACTGAGTTTCTTCGCATGCCCGGTCATGGCGAGCATGTGCTCACTAACGGAGTTGCCTTCTTCCATCATGCAACTGAAGAAGTGTTTCGATGCTTCATTGCATTTCATGGCCGCATGAGTTTCAAAGATATCTTTCAGCTCATTGACCAACTCATGAAGATCGTGGTGCTCAAAACGTTTTTGAAGATCGGCTTCCAGACTGCATAGGATGGCACACTGAACTTGAGAGTACCGAGTTTTCCGAGTCGCGTAAACATTCTTTACTTCATCGGTTTCGGTTCTACGAGAGGGTCACCTAGCGGTGCATCAAGCACATATTGCAGATTTCCGCCAGCGAGGAAAATCCTCACATGACAGAACCAGTCGGTGAAGTTGCTACCGTTGCTCTTAAGCTTTTCTTTCTCTAAGAACTGGTTAAAATTGATTGGGGACGCCATATCTACAACATATATTTGCAATAGTTTAGACTAAGTTTATGACAAATTGAGTTCAAATTTTAATTCAACAAAATTAAAAATCTAGGTGAACTCCCACTCAAAACAATATCCCTCGAATTGTCTTAGTGATCACACGAACCAAATCCACCACACCAAGTCCGATCATCACGAGACAAGATGTAATTTCAATGGCGAACACTCAAAGTGTTCATCATATCAATCATATGATTCATGCTCTACCTTTCGGTATCACGTGTTCCGAGACCATGTATGTACATGCTAGGCTCGTCAAGGCAACCTTAGTATCCGCATGTGCAAAACTGGCTTGCACCCGTTGTATGCACTTGTTGATTCTATCACACCCGATCATCACGAGATGCTTCAAAACGACAAGTCTTGGCAACGGTGCTACTAAGGATGAACACTTTATTATCTTGATATTTTAGTGAGAGGGATCATCTTATAATGCTACCGTCGCGATCTAAGCAAAATAAGATGCATAAAAGGATTAACATCACATGCAGTTCATATGTGATATGATATGGCCCTTTTGTCTTTGCGCCTTTGATCTTCATCTCCAAAGCACGGACATGATCTCCATAATCAACGGGCATGATCTCCATCATCGTTGGCGTAGCGTCAAGGTCAATGGCGCCATCTTCATGATTGTTCTCCCATGTAGCAACTATTACAACTTGTTTGAAATACTACTCAACATGAAATTTAAAGACAACCATAAGGCTCCTGCCGGTTGCCACAATACAATAATGATCATCTCATACAAATTCATCATCACATTATGGCCATATCACATCACCAAACCCTGCAAAAACAAGTTAGACGTCTCTAATTTGGTTTGCATATTTTATGTGGTTTAGGGTTTTCGAGTAAGATCTAATCTACCTACGAACATGAACCACAACGGTGATACTAGTGTTGTCAATAGAAGAGTAAATTGAATCTTCACTATAGTAGGAGAGACAGACACCCGCAAAGCCACTTATGCAATACAAGTTGCATGTCGAGCGTGGAGCAAATCTCATGAACGCGGTCATGTAAAGTTAGCCCGAGCCGCTTCATCCCACTATGCCACAAAGATGCAAAGTACTCAAACTAAAGACAACATAAGCATCAACGCCCACAAAAACATTGTGTTCTACTCGTGCAACCATCTATGCATAGACACGGCTCTGATACCACCGTAGGGATTCGTTGCATAGAAAACAAAAAATTTCCTACCGCGAGAACGCAATCCAAGCCAAGATGCAATCTAGAAGACGGGAGCAACGAGGGGATGAACGAGACTCACCCTTGAATATTTCCAAAGCCTACAAGATGAGGCTCTTGTTGCTGCGGTAGATGATCACTTGCCGCTTTCAAAAGCGCGTAGAAGATCTTGATGGTGCCACAATCGGGCAGCACCTCCGTACTCGGTCACACGTTCGGTGTTGATGAAGACGACGTCCTTCTCCCCATTCCAGCGGGCAGCGGAAGTAGTAGCTCCTCCTTGAATCCGGCAGCACGACGGCGTGGTGGCGGTGGCGATGGAGAACTCCGGCGGAGCTTCGCTAAGCGTTGCGGGAGAGGTGGAGGAGTGGGGCGGCTAGGGTTTGGGAGAGGGGGTGGCCGGCCTCCTTGGGGTGCGGCCAAGGTGGTGGTGTTGTGGTGGCAGGCCCCTCCCCTTGGCCCCTCATTATATAGGTGGAACCCCCAAGTGTTGGACTACAAGTCTTCGAATAAGACCCCAACCCAAAACCTTCCATGTGTAGGGAAACCTACCCAAGGTGGGATTCCCACCTCAAGTGGGACTCCCACCCTTCCATGAGGGGGGTGGCCGGCCACCTTAGGTGGAGTCCACCTGGGACTCCACCCCTCTAGGGTTGGCCGGCCATGGGTGGTGGAGTCCCTCCGGGACTCCGCCTTCCAAAGTGATTTCTTCCGGACTTTTCTAGAACCTTCCATAAATGCACCGGATCATTTTCAAACTTATAAAATGACTTCCTATATATGAATCTTATTCTCCGGACCATTCCGTAACTCCTCATGATGTCCGGGATCCCATCCGAGACTTCGAACAAAACTTCGAACTCCATTCCATATTCAAGTTCTACTAATACGACATCAAACCTTAAGTGTGTCACCCTACGGTTCGCGAACTATGTAGACATGGTTGAGAACTCTCTCCGACCAATAACCAATAGCGGGATCCGGAGATCCATAATGGCTCCCACATATTCAACGATGACTTAGTGATCGAATGAACCATTCACATACGATACCAATTCCCTTTGTCACGCGATATTTTACTTGTCCGAGGTTTGATCATCGGTATCTCTCTATACCTTGTTCAACCTCGTCTCCTGACAAGTACTCTTTACTCGTAGCGTGGTATGTGGTCTCTTATGAACTATTCATATGCTTGCAAGCTATTTAGACGACATTCCACCGAGAGGGCCCGGAGTATATCTATCTCGTCATCGGGATGGACAAATCCCACTCGTTGATCCATATGCCTCAACTCATACTTTCCGGATACTTAATCCCACCTTTATAACCACCCATTTACGCAAGTGGCGTTTGATGTAATCAAAGTACCTTTCCAAGTATAAGTGATTTACATGATCTCATGGTCGAAAGGACTAGGTAACTATGTATCGAAAGCTTATAGCAAATAACTTAATGACGTGATCTTATGCTACGCTTAATTGGGTGTGTCCATTACATCATTCATATAATGATATAACCTTGTTATTAATAACATCCAATGTTCATGATTATGAAACTAATCATCTATTAATCAACAAGCTAGTTAAGAGGCTTACTAGGGACTCATTGTTGTTTACATAACACACATGTATCAATGTTTCGGTTAATACAATTGTAGCATGGTATATAAACATTTATCATAAACATAAAGATATATAATAACCACTTTTATTATTGCCTCTTGGGCATATCTCCAACATGGAGAGGCCTGTATTTACAAGAAAGTGAGTGGGAGCTCTGTAGCGTTCCTGATATTATATGTAGATGACATATTATTGATTGGGAATGATATAGAACTATTAAGCAGTGTAAAAGGTTATTTGAATAAGTGTTTTTTCGATGAAAGACCTTGGTGAAGCAGCGTACATTTTAGGCATCAAGATTTATAGAGATAGATCAAGACGCCTAATAGGGCTTTCACAGAGTACATACCTGGACAAGATTCTAAAGAAGTTTAGAATGGATGAAAGCAAGAAATGGTTCTTGCCTATGTTGCCAGGTAAGGTCTTGAGTAAGACTCAAGGTCCAGCTACGGCAGAAGAAAGAAAAAGGATGAATCAGATCCCCTATGCCTCGGCAGTAGGCTCTATCATGTATGCTATGCTGTGTACTAGACCAGATATCGCTCATGCTGTTAGTTTGACCAGCAGATATCAAAGTGATCCAGGAATGGAACACTGGACAGCGGTCAAAAATATCCTGAAGTACTTGAAAAGGACTAAGGATATGTTTCTTTGTTATGGCGGTGACCAAGAGCTCGTTGTAACCAGTTACACCGATGCAAGTTGGAACACTGATCCTGATGGCTCTAAGTCTCAGTTTGGGTACGTGTTTATATTGAATGGTGCTGCAGTAAGCTGGAGTAGTTCCAAGCAATGCACGGTGGCGAAGTCTTCAACTGAATCGGAATACATAGCGGCTTCAGAGGCTTCATCGGAAGCGGTATGAATGAAGAGGTTCATTGTTGAGCTTGGTGTGGTTCCTAGTGCACTGGACCCACTAGTCATTTATTGTGACAACATGAGTGCCATCGCCAATGCACAAGAACCAAGGTCACACAAGAAGCTGAAGCATATCAAGCTGCGTTTTCATTCGATTCGCGAGTACATCGAAGATGGTGAAGTAAATATTTGCAACGTACACACGGATCCGAATGTGGCAGATCCGTTGACTAAAGCTCTCCCTAGGGCAAAGCATGACCAACACCAGAATGCCATGGGTGTTAGGTATCTTACAATGTAATCTAGATTATTGACTCTAGTGCAAGTGGGAGATTATTGTGCACTACTTTGTTGGTCCGGCTCACACTAATTGAAGGCTATATAAGCCCTCTTACCCGCATACAAATGAAAACAGCAGGATCGAGCTTGCCTTCTCCGCGTCTCTCTTTCGTGCGCAAAATATTGAAGTGAGTATGAGTGTGCCTTGCTCCGACCAGGATTTTAGGCCGATGAAGGGTAAGAATGCAAGCTTGCCACCGGGGGTGAGAGCAGTGAGGTGTTGGTGTGGCCGCCTTGCGGAGGTGAAGGAGGTGGTTGATTTTTCTGATAAGTTCGGCATGAAATATTTCATGTGCGCGAGCTATGATCATGATCCACCCAGACAATCAAGTTCATCGTCCTCGAGGCCTACGGTATGTTATAATAGCATGATTTAAAAATTTATTTGTATGTCATTAATTTTTGTTTATTAACCGTATTATTTGTGTTGTAGTCTCCCCCGCCCCGTTGTTGGAGATATGCCCAAGAGGCAATAATAAAGTGGTTATTATATATCTTTGTGTTTATGATAAATGTTTGCATACCATGCTATAATTGTATTGACCGAAACATTAATACATGTGTGTTATGTGAACAACAAGGAGTCCCTAGTACGCCACTTGTATAACTAGCTTGTTGATTAATAGATGATCATAGTTTCATGATCATGAATATTGGATGTTATTAATAACAAGGTTATGTCATTATATGAATGATGTACTGGACACACCCAATTAAGCGTAGCATAAGATCACGTCATTAAGTTCAATTTGCTATAAGCTTTCGATACATAGTTACCTAGTCCTTCGACCATGAGATCATGTAAATCACTTATACCGGAAGGGTACTTTGATTACATCAAACGCCACTGCGTAAATGGGTGGTTATAAAGGTGGGATTAAGTATTCGGAAAGTATGAGTTGAGGAATATGGATCAAGAGTGGGATATTGTCCATCCCGATGACGAATAGATATACTCTGGGCCCTCTCGGTGGAATGTTGTCTGATTAGATTGCAAGCATATGAATGGTTCATAAGAGATAACATACCACGGTACGAGTAAAGAGTACTTGTCGGAGACGAGGTTGAACAAGGTATGGAGATACCGATGATCAAACCTCGGACAAGTAAAATATCGCGTGACAAAGGGAATTGGTATCGTATGTAAATGGTTCAATCGATCACTAAGTTATCGTTGAATATGTGGGAGCCATTATGGATCTCCAGATCCCGCTATTGGTTATTGGTTGGAGAAGAGTCTCAACCATGTCTGCATAGTTCGCGAACCGTAGGGTGACACACTTAAGGTTTGATGTCGTTTTTAAGTAGATATGGAATATGGAATGGAGTTCGAAGTTTTGTTCGGAGTCTCGGATGGGATCCAGGATATCACGAGGAGGTCCGGAATGGTCCGGAGAATAAGATTCATATATAGGAAGTCATTTTCTAAGTTTGAAAATGATCCGATGTATTTATGGAAGGTTCTAGAAGGTTCTAGAAAAGTCCGGAAGAAATCACCATGGGGAATCCACCTAGCTTGGCCGGCCAGCCAAAGGGGGGAGGAGTCCCAGGTGGACTCCACCATAGGGGGCCGGCCACCCCACCAATGGGAAAGGGGAGAGTCCCACCCCAAGTAGGATTCGTCCATATGGCAGTTTTGAATTGGGATCTTATTCGAAGACTTTGGGCAAACCCTTGGGGGTTCCACCTATATAATGAGGGACAAGGGGAGGGGGCCGGCCACACCAAAGCCACCTTGGCCGCACCCCTTATAGGCACCAAGGCCGGCACCCCCTCTCTCCAAACCCTAGCCGCCCCTCCTCCACATACAACTCTAGTAGCGCTTAGGCGAAGCCCTGCCGGAGTTCTCCACCACCACCGCCACCACGCCGTCGTGCTGTCGGGATTCCGAGGAGGATCTACTACTTCCGCTGCCCACTGGAACGGGGAGAAGGACGTCATCATCAACACCGAACGTGTGACCGAGTACGGAGGTGCTGCCCGACTGTGGCACCGTCAAGATCTTCTACGCGCTTTTGAAAGCGGCAAGTGATCATCTTCTGCAACAACGAGATCTAATCTCGTAGGCTTTTAAAATCTTCGAGAGTTAGTCTCATGATATTCTCGTTGCTCCCATCTTCTAGATTGCCTCTTGGCTTGGTTTTCGTTCTTGCGGTAGGAATTTTTTTGTTTTCTATGCTACGAATCCCATCACCCTTTGCATGTGGTTTCATTGGATAGACCAGGAGCAGCCTGATTGGGCACGCCGTGAGGTGGAGGAAAAACAGCGGCATGCATGGGAAATGTTTCATGAGGAAGAGCGTAGGGAAAAGGTTGTTGCTAATGCTAAAGCAGAGAGAGAGACAGATACAAAAATTAAGGGCGGAGCAAGATCGAAATTGTGAGGTGAATCAGAAGAGGATGGATGATGAGGCTGCACGTAGGTATGCAGAGGAAGAGGTGCGCAGAGAGGCCCGTGAAGCGGAGAAGAAGATATTAAGGGAAAGAGCTGCCGAGGTGCAAGCGGCAGAAGAACGCGACGACAAGGCCGGAAAATGGCCACGGTGGACGCAGGGAAAATATAGTGATCTGTTGTAGTAGCTATGTATGTTAATTTCAATTTTACTTTCTCGTTATATCTTAAAATTCGTCGCAGTAATTAGCCGTATTATTCATTACATGTTGTATCTTAAACGTTTTTACTTATGTTGTATCTTCATTATTGGAGTTAATTTAGAAATTAAACTTATTGGAACTAATATTAATATGTCTCCGAGATACATAGAAAAATGTCTCATACATAGATTAAATGTCTGTCGCGCGCATAGATAAATGTGTATCATTCCTGTCGACGACGACGACGTTGCTTCCGTGGCCTTGGACCGGAAGGCGACAACTGGGGACGAGGGTGATGAGGTGGACGCAAACCTCGTCCGTACTGATTTTCCTCATCCTCGTGTCTCATCTGCTGGTGATGGAGTATGAAATACGTATGGAGATTCCTGATTTGGGGGAATCAAACTGCCATCTGAGCTGAAAATAGCACCTCCGAAGAATTCTTCAACTATCCCGGTAATATCATCGCGAGGTTGTTGGGAAGTGCTGCCGTAGTATTGTGGTTGCTGCGTCATATTAGGCCATGTCGGGACTAAAGATTCCTACGTATTGAACGGCTCCGTCAGAAACATGCACGCAATAATCATGTTGGTAATTAACATGCATTAACCTGAGTTGGGTATTGAGATTGCATATGGTCATGACCCCGCAGTGGGGGCATATTGTGGCCTAAACCAGCTCCCATGTTGGACCACGTAGGGTCAACAGATTCCTGCAAATGTAAACGACATGTCATTAATAGACATGTAAATAATCACGTGTTGGTAGGTAATTATTAAATATGAGCATACCTGAGTGTTGAATCTTTGCGAGTATTCGCCTTCTGTGTAGGAGAATCGTTGTCCAGATGGTTATGACGGAAAATGATCGTCCTCCTAATACAATTGGAAAAAATGTGTCATTGTTGTAAGTTCAGGAGGAATGTATGTACGCAAGTTGATTACCTGTGTGGTGCCATGGCGTTGAGATATGTGTGCGGACGATCGGTCAAGTAGAGATGAGTCGCGTCGTGGATTAGATGTATGCGAGGTAGAGGGAACTGGTACGGTCGGTGTGGCGGATGGCTGGCTCACACATACCATACTCGGTCTGTTCGATGGTGCTTCCGGCATGTCGAATGCTCGGCTGACAACATCATCATGACGGCTGCAACCAAGACGCCTAAGCCCTTTAATGGCAGTATTAAAAATACGTTTTACCATGGATATAACAAGTACCGAAGTGTCACGGTGGTAAGCTGAGGCCCACTTGAGGTGTGTCGGACTTGATGGTGGGGGACCGGTGAGCAGAGTCCGTGTGCTAGCGCGATACCATTCATTATACGTTGGCAGTATCTCACCGTTGTACCATCTGCATCAGTGATAAATTACATTAGAAGGTACATGATGATAAGATGAATTAAAATATATAATTACCTATTTTCGCGTACTCCATCGGACTCTGCTTCATCAATCCATTTCGTAATCCATGTTTGATTACGGTGACTCCAGTCGAAACAACTCATGCCTTTATTGTCTTGTCTACAATCCAATAAATTTTATTAAATAATGAAATAGATTAATTGAAGTGCAATTCATTGTTTCTATTAGAGTGACCGAACTTACGTATGAACATCAGCAACAAGGCGCCTTGGTGATGGTGGGGGAATATCCTGATGCAGACCAAACTACACGCTCTGGGTTGTATGTCTCAACCATCCAAATAAAGAGTAGGTTGTATCGTGTGAACCACAATCGTATGTCTCGCAGCATATCTGGTGGTAGTTTAACAAGACCCCAGACAATGTACACGTCATGTGCCGTATATGGGTCCCATTTGACCATGGTCTCCTGCAGCTCGTCAAACTGTTGGTGGTATTCAGGGTAGCTACCGTGTGCCACATTATTTGACCACCGTTTTTTAGCATGTACCAATCGACTTCCAAAAGTAAGAGGGGCATATTGTTCGGTCTCACCACCGTAGGGGTGAATTGGTTTCAGGATGTGGGGACGCTCAACTGGTAGGTACTCCCACGACCATAACTGAAGAAACTTTGCGCTTACAGCAAGTATATGTCCCTTTGAAGATGCACTGGTTTTCTTTGTTGCATCACACAACCCCCTATAGGTATACGCGAGCATTGCAGAACCAAAGCTGTATATAGGGCTGGGTGGTGGAGGCGAATCTACTATGTTCTCGACTATCTTAATAAGACCCGGGAGAACAATATCACCATGGGACGAATGAAACATTATACCAAGTAGGTACAATAAATACGCAAAAAGATGTCGCCTCATGATCGCATCATCTGCTTCAGCTGGTAACTCTTGAAAATTATTGACCAACCAGCTTAGAGGGACCCCCCTAGGACGTGACCCTCCGCAGCTCGTAGCAGGCATTGCCACGCCAAAACGGTCATGTACCTCAGTCGGCCAAATACTAGAATAAGCGTCAGGGACCAAAGGTGTACCCTTGATTGGCAAACAAGTGATCATGGAAACATCTTTCAGCGTAGGTGTCAGCTCCCCACAACTTAAGTGGAAGGTGTGGGTTTCAGGTCTCCAACGATCAACAAGGGCCGATAGAAGAGATGGGTCTAATGTGAACTTCTCCCTGCTCGATGTCAGCTTAGAAAATGGTAGAAGTCCATGGGCCCTGAGATGTTCCTCATAAACATTGTTAACAAGAAACCAATTCTTAATGGTTCGTACCCTGAAGGTCGGAGATGGGTTTGAGTGCGCGTCCGGGTTCAACCAGAGGTGGCAACGGTGTCCGACATCGCAGGATCTTCGCAACAGGTCTGGCAAATCCGACATCATAACCTGCATCCATGATGGCGTGTAACTCACACGTTCGTTGGGAACCCCAACAGGAAGGTATGATGCGCACAGCAGCAAGTTTTCCCTCAGAAAGAAACCAAGGTTTATCGAACCAGGAGGAGCCAAGAAGCACGTTGAAGGTTGATGGCGGCGGGATGTAGTGCGGCGCAACACCGGAGATTCCGGCGCCAACGTGGAACCTGCACAACACAACCAAAGTACTTTGCCCCAACGAAACAGCGAGGTTGTCAATCTCACCGGCTTGCTGTAACAAAGGATTAGATGTATAGTGTGGATGATGATTGTTTGCAAAGAATAGTAAAGAACAAGTATTGCAGTAGATTGTATTTCAGATGTAAAAGAATGGACCGGGGTCCACAGTTCACTAGAGGTGTCTCTCCCATAAGATAGCATGTTGGGTGAACAAATTACAGTCGGGCAATTGACAAATAGAGAGGGCATAACAATGCACATACATGACATGATGAATATTGTGAGATTTAATTGGGCATTACGACAAAGTACATAGACCGCTATCCAAAGCATGCATCTATGCCTAAAAAGTCCACCTTCGAGGTTATCATCCGAACCCCTTCCAGTATTAAGTTGCAAAGCAACAGACAATTGCATTAAGTATGGTGCGTAATGTAATCAATAACTACATCCTCGGACATAGCATCAATGTTTTATCCCTAGTGGCAACAGCACATCCACAACCTTAGAACTTTCTGTCACTGTCCCAGATTTAATGGAGGCATGAACCCACTATCGAGCATAAATACTCCCTCTTGGAGTTAAGAGTAAAAACTTGGCCAGAGCCTCTACTAATAACGGAGAGCATGCAAGATCATAAACAACACATAGGTAATAGATTGATAATCAACATAACATAGTATTCTCTATCCATCGGATCCCGACAAACACAACATATATAATTACAGATAGATGATCTTGATCATGTTAGGCAGCTCACAAGATCCGACAATGAAGCACATGAGGAGAAGACAACCATCTAGCTACTGCTATGGACCCATAGTCCAGGGGTGAACTACTCACTGATCACTCCGGAGGCGACCATGGCGGTGAAGAGTCCTCCGGGAGATGAATCCCCTCTCCGGCGAGGGTGCCGGAGGTGATCTCCGAATCCCCCGAGATGGGATTGGCGGCAGCGTCTCGCAAAGGTTTTCCGTATCGTGGCTCTCGGTACCGGGGGTTTCGCGACGAAGGCTTTAAGTAGGCGGAAGGGCAACGCGGGGGGGCCACACGAGGGCCCCACACGCCAGGGCCGCGCGGCCTAGACCTGGGCCGCGCCGCCCTGCTGTGGCGGCGCCTCGTGGCCCCACTTCCTTTCCCCCTCGGTCTTCTGGAAGCTTCGTGCAAAAATAGGACCCTGGGCGTTGATTTCGTCCAATTCCGAGAATATTTCCTTTGAAGGATTTCTGAAACCAAAAACAGCACAAAACAACAACTGGCTCTTCGGCATCTCGTTAATAGGTTAGTGCCGGAAAATGCATAAATACGACATATAAAGTGTATAAAACATGTAGATATCATCAATAATGTGGCATGGAACATAAGAAATTATCGATACGTCGGAGACGTATCAGCATCCCCAAGCTTAGTTCCTGCTCGTCCCGAGCAGTGTAAACGATAACACGGATAATTTCCGGAGTGACATGCCATCATAACCTTGATCATACTATTGTAAACATATGTAATGAATGCAGCGATCAAAACAATGGTAATGACATGAGTAAACAACTCGAATCATAAAGCAAAGACTTTTCATGAATAGTACTTAAAGACAAGCATCAATAAGTCTTGCATAAGAGTTAAGTCATAAAGCAATAATTCAAAGTAAAGGTATTGAAGCAACACAAAGGAAGATTAAGTTTCAGCGGTTGCTTTCAACTTGTAACATGTATATCTCATGGATAATTGTCAACATAGAGTAATATAACAAGTGCAATATGCAAGTATGTAGGAATCAATGCACAGCTTCACACAAGTGTTTGCTTCTTGAGGTGGAGAGAAATAGGTGAACTGACTCAACATAAAAGTAAAAGAAAGGTCCTTCAAAGAGGAAAAGCATCGATTGCTATATTTGTGCTAGAGCTTTTATTTTGAAAGCAAGAAACAATTTTGTCAACGGTAGTAATAAAGCACATGTATTATGTAAATTATATCTTACAAGTTGCAAGCCTCATGCATAGTATACTAATAGTGCCCGCACCTTGTCCTAATTAGCTTGGACTACCGGATCATCGCAATACACATGTTTTAACCAAGTGTCACAAAGGGGTACCTCCATGCCGCCTGTACAAAGGTCTAAGGAGAAAGCTCGCATTTTGGATTTCTCGCTTTTGATTATTCTCAACTTAGACATCCATACCGGGACAACATGGACAGCAGATAATGGACTCCTCTTTGATGCATAAGCATGTGGCAACAGTTAATGTTCTCATATGAGATTGAGGATATATATCCAAAACTGAAACTTCCACCATGATTCATGGCTTTAGTTAGCGGACCAATGTTCTTCTCTAACAATATGCATGCTCCAACCATTAAGGTGGTAGATCTCTCTTACTTCGGACAAGACGGACATGCATAGCAACTCACATGATATTCAACAAAGAATAGTTGATGGCGTCCCCGTAAGCATGGTTATCGCACAACAAGCAACTTAATAAGAGATAAAGTGCATAAGTACATATTCAATACCACAATAGTTTTTAAGCTATTTGTCCCATGAGCTATATATTGCAAAGGTGAAGAATGGAAATTTTAAAGGTACCACTCAAGCAATTTACTTTGGAATGGCGGAGAAATACCATGTAGTAGGTAAGTATGGTGGACACAAATGGCATAGTGGTTGGCTCAAGGATTTGGATGCATGAGAAGTATTCCCTCTCGATACAAGGTTTAGGCTAGCAAGGTTATTTGAAACAAACACAAGGATGAACCGGTGCAGCAAAACTCACATAAAAGACATATTATAAACATTATAAGACTCTACACCGTCTTCCTTGTTGTTCAAAACTCAATACTAGAAATTATCTAGACTTTAGAGAGACCAAATATGCAAACCAAATTTAGCAAGCTCTAGGTGTTTCTTCATTAATGGGTGCAAAGTATATGATGCAAGAGCTTAAACATGAGCACAACAATTGCCAAGTATCAAATTATTCAAGACATTTTAGAGTTACTACATGTAGCATTTCCCGATTCCAACCATATAACAATTTAACGAAGAAGATTCAACCTTCGCCATGGATACTATGAGTAAAGCCTAAGGACATACTTGTCCATATGCAAAAGCGGAGCGTGTCTCTCTCCCACACAATGAATGCTAGGATCCATTTTATTCAAACAAAAACAAAAACAAAAACAAGCCGACGCTCCAAGCAAAGTACATAAGATGTGACGGAATAAAAATATAGTTTCAGGGGAGGAACCTGATAATGTTGTCGATGAAGAAGGGGATGCCTTGGGCATCCCCAAGCTTAGACGCTTGAGTCTTCTTAAAATATGCAGGGGTGAACCACCGGGGCATCCCCAAGCTTAGAGCTTTCACTCTCCTTGATCATATTGTATCATCCTCCTCTCTTGATCCTTGAAAACTTCCTCCACACCAAACTCGAAACAACTCATTAGAGGGTTAGTGCACAATTAAAATTTACATGTTCAGAGGTGACATAATCATTCTTAACACTTCTGGACATTGCATAAAGCTACTGGACATTAATGGATCAAAGAAATTCATCCAACATAGCAAAAGAGGCAATGCGAAATAAAAGGCAGAGGATCTGTCAAAACAGAACAGTCCGTAAAGATGGATTTTATTGAGGCACCAGACTTGCTCAAATGAAAATGCCCAAATTGAATGAAAGTTGCGTACATATCTGAGGATCACGCACGTAAATTGGCATATTTTTCTGAGCTACCTACAGGGAGGCAGGTCGAAATTCGTGACAGCAAAGAAATCTGTAACTGCGCAGTAATCCAAATCTAGTATTCACTTTACTATCAAAGACTTTACTTGGCACAACAAAGCACAAAACTAAGATAAGGAGAGGTTGCTACAGTAGTAAACAACTTCCAAGACTCAAATATAAAACAAAAATACTGTAGTAAAAACATGGGTTGTCTCCCATAAGCGCTTTTCTTTAACGCCTTTCAGCTAGGCGCAGAAAGTGTGTATCAAGTATTATCAAGAGATGAAGCATCGGCATTACCTTGGGTGTTGGGAGTTTTCTCAACCATGCATAGTATGTTGGATACATAAGTTTCAGCGGCTCCCTTTTCATTAGTCTTGGGTTTGCTACTCTCATCAAACAAATTTTCAGGAACAAGCCAAGCATAGTTATTTTCTAGCGCTTCATTCATTGCTAGGAGCTTACATGGTATTGGTGCTTTGATCTCCCCACCATCATTAATGTTATTAGTGTACCTTACTCTCTCCATGTCCATCTTTTCAAGGATACTAACAAAATTGGTATAAGAACCAAGCATCTTATATTTAATAAAGACCTTTCTAGCCTCTCTCGCTATACTACCAAATTCTCTAAGAAGGGTTTCTAAAACAAAATCTTTCTTTTCCCCTTCTTCCATATCACCGAGTGTAAGAAACATGTGTTGGATTATAGGATTGAGATTAACAAATTTAGTTTCCAACATGCGAACTAAAGCAACAGCAGCAATTTCATAATTAGGAGCAAGTTCTACCAAGTGTCTATCTTCAAAATCTTCAACGGTACTAACATGATTGAAAAATTCTTCTATATTGTTTCTCCCAACTATAGACCCACGTCCTACCGGTATGTCTTTTACGGTAAAATTAAAAGGAAACATGTTGAAATAAGTAAAGTAAATGCAAGTAACTAATTTTTTTGTGTTTTTGATATAGAGTGCAAGGCAGTAAATAAAGTAAAGCTACCAACTAATTTTTTTTGTGTTTTGATATAATGCAGCAAACAAAAAAGTAAATAAAGTAAAGCAAGACAAAAACAAAGTAAAGAGATTGGATTGTGGAGACTCCCCTTGCAGCGTGTCTTGATCTCCCCGGCAACGGCGCCAGAAAAAGAGCTTGATGGCGTGTAACTCACACGTTCGTTGGGAACCCCAAGAGGAAGGTATGATGCGCACAGCAGCAAGTTTTCCCTCGGAAAGAAACCAAGGTTTATCGAACCAGGAGGAGCCAAGAAGCACGTTGAAGGTTGATGGCGGCGGGATGTAGTGCGGCGCAACACCAGAGATTCCGGCGCCAACGTGGAACCTGCACAACACAACCAAAGTACTTTGCCCCAACGAAACAACGAGGTTGTCAATCTCACCGGCTTGCTGTAACAAAGGATTAGATGTATAGTGTGGATGATGATTGTTTGCAAAGAATAGTAAAGAACAAGTATTGCAGTAGATTGTATTTCAGATGTAAAAGAATGGACCGGGGTCCACAGTTCACTAGAGGTGTCTCTCCCATAAGATAGCATGTTGGGTGAACAAATTACAGTCGAGCAATTGACAAATAGAGAGGGCATAACAATGCACATACATGACATGATGAATATTGTGAGATTTAATTGGGCATTACGACAAAGTACATAGACCGCTATCCAGCATGCATCTATGCCTAAAAGTCCACCTTCGGGTTATCATCCGAACCCCTTCCGAGTATTAAGTTGCAAAGCAACGAGACAATTGCATTAAGTATGGTGCGTAATGTAATCAATAACTACATCCTCGGACATAGCATCAATGTTTTATCCCTAGTGGCAACAAGACATCCACAACCTTAGAACTTTCACGTCACTCGTCCCGCATTTAATGGAGGCATGAACCCACTATCGAGCATAAATACTCCCTCTTGGAGTTAAGAGTAAAAACTTGGGCAGAGCCTCTACTAATAACGGAGAGCATGCAAGATCATAAACAACACATAGGTAATAGATTGATAATCAACATAACATAGTATTCTCTATCCATCGGATCCCGACAAACACAACATATAGAATTACAGATAGATGATCTTGATCATGTTAGGCAGCTCACAAGATTCGACAATGAAGCACATGAGGAGAAGAAAACCATCTAGCTACTGCTATGGACCCATAGTCCAGGGGTGAACTACTCACTCATCACTCCGGAGGCGACCATGGCGGTGAAGAGTCCTCCGGGAGATGAATCCCCTCTCCGGCAGGGTGCCGGAGGTGATCTCCAGAATCCCCCGAGATGGGATTGGCGGTGGCGGCGTCTCTGGAAGGTTTCCCGTATCGTGGCTCTCGGTGTCGGGGGTTTCGCGACGAAGGCTTTAAGTAGGCGGAAGGGCAACGCGGGGGGCACACGAGGGCCCCACACGCCGGGGCCGCGCGGCCTAGACTCGGGCCGCGCCGCCCTCGCTGTGGCGGCGCCTCGTGGCCCCACTTCCTGTCCCCTCGGTCTTCCGGAAGCTTCGTGCAAAAATAGGACCACGGGCGTTGATTTCGTCCAATTCCGAGAATATTTCCTTTGTAGGATTTCTGAAACCAAAAACAGCGAGAAAACAAGCAATCGGCTCTTCGGCATCTCGTTAATAGGTTAGTGCCGGAAAATGCATAAATACGACATATAAAGTGTATAAAACATGTAGATATCATCAATAATGTGGCATGGAACATAAGAAATTATCGATACGTCGGAGACGTATCAATCCATCGATGGTATAATCATACATTAATACATTAATCAGACATTCGTAAAAAATTAATTTAAATATGTATGCATTCGGCGATACGATAATCATACAATAACATTAATACATGTCTCTTTATTACAGCACACCAAACATACAAATATTTGAAAACAAAAATTACATCATGTAGGGTTATTGTTGGTGCGGTAAGGGCATTCCCTTCGCGCATGACCAGGGCATCTGCAAAGGCGACAACGGCGAGGTTCTCCTGCCTGGCTATGATCCATGTCATTCCTATGACGACGAGATTGGCGTCGTCCCCTCGCGGATCTCTTCAATGTCGGGTCCGGAACCCATTTGGTAGTTCATTCTGGAAACTCGTACCTATAGTGTCCGTTGAGTCCCCAGGTCCAGAACTCACCGTTCCAAGTTCCGAGTAGGTTCTGGATGTTGAAGTAGGGAGATATGTAGTTCTCCACGCTGATGTTCTGCGCTGCAGCCGCCCTAAGGACATGACTACATGGGTATCCTAAAAGATTGGGCTTGTTGCAACTGCATTCACACATGTTGGAGCCGAGTTGAAAAGCTTGCTTTCTCGATCCTCTATGGTGGCCTTTCACATACTTGGCTCGTACGTGGATTTCCCACTTATTATTAAGTGCATCAATTTGACGAAACCCATAACTTTTGGATTTTTCAGCTTTCTCATCCAAATGTCGTTGCATCTTTTTGGACCATTGCTTGTTCATCACATACCGTGTGTTTGCGACCTGCACTCTGTCTGCAAAGTATGACTGAGTCCGGTTCCAAGTTTCAGTAATCAGGGCTATGATAGGGAGCACTCTGTCTGCAAAGTATGACAGAGTCCGATTCCAAGTTTCAGTAATCAGGGCTGTGATAGGGAGGGCTCGTACACCTTTCAGCACGCCATTGTAAACCTCTGACATGTTGCTGGTCATTATGCCATACCGAGCCCCTGAGTCGTGAGCTTGCGCCCACTTACTTAAATCGGGGCAGTTCTGATTAATCCATGTACTCAAATTTATTTCAGTCCTCCGCCCCCCCCCCCCCGGTCTTCTCTCGGCGGCAAGGCATCACTCTCGATTTCTTTGTTGATTCCAGCCCAAATAGCATTCATCTTTGCCTCAGTCTTCTGCATGCACATCCTCTTAAATAGCTTGAACCAGTCCTTGTTCTTGAACTTTGAGTAAAAATTGGCTGCCAAGTGCCTCATGCACCACCTTGTCTCCAGGTCGGGCCACCCCTAGTTAGGGTCCGATGAATTCTTGATTATTTCGAGAGCGCTCAAAAGGCCTGTGTTGCGATCTGATATGATGCAAACATCGGGCCGATATATCACGACTCTCATCTTCAAGCAGCTGAGGAACCATAATCAGCTATCTTTGTTTTCACTCTCGACAAGTGCATAGGCAATAGGCAAGAGCTGGGGTTCTATTTTTGAGATATGCCATGGCTGACATACCCCAGGGCTCACCCGAGCGATAACTCTCCCCCTGCAACCCTCATTCTATTTTACGCATATGACTTTCAGCTGCCTTCGATCAGACTGCTTCACTCTGTGTTGCCGAGATATGGCCAACGCATACCTCTTCATTGCTTGGTCAGCCGAGTCCTTGTCTGGGAAAGTTTGCCCAACCTGCAAACTCGCCTCCCCTAGGCCTGGAACAGAGTGGAATTCATTGCTGATGGTCATTGTTTTTAAGAACTCAGGGTCCATTGGTGCCGCAACCGCCTTCCGGGAAGGACCGACACCTTCTTCGTCCGAGGAGGATTCAGACGAAGAAGAACGAGCATCATCGTCCAATGCCACCGGCAGTCCCTCCACACACTCTCTAATATCAACGAACGCGGAACAGTATCCTGGCTCGGCAGCAAACTGGGCGACCATCTGCTCCGATGGGCCGGTGCTATGGCCTACAGTCAGTGCCGCTTGCTCTGATTGGCCTATCATGCCTGCTGCAGTCAGGTCAAATGCTCCGATTGAACGGTGCTCGGTCCTGTGATGACGGCCATCTCCTCTTCACCAACGCCAGTACTGCTTCCGGCACCATCATCACCTGATATAAACTGAACATACACCATGGGCTCTCCGTACATAGCAGCACCAGATGTGCTTGCAAACCTCATGTACGTACCCCAATTTCTATCACTCTTTACCTGCCGCAAACCCCAACGGGCAGGTGTCCCATCATTCCCTCCTACGACGATGAGAGCCTCAACGGTCATCTTCTTCACACGCATCTCACACCCAAACTGTGCTCGGATGCATCTTCTAACATCCAAAAATTCTCTATTGACCATGTCTGTCACTAGAACTTTCATCGAGTCGCAGCGCGACACATCGAGACCAGAAAATTCGTCGCGTACGACGTCTCCATAAAACACTAACACAGTTTCCATCGTACCTACCGCACAACCATATTTTTAAAATAATATTAGATTACAACACAACAATATTTAACATGTGATTAACAATTTTAAATAATCGTAACGCAACACCATCTTTAATATTTTTAACAGCATTCCATAATAATTCTATTAGAAGCCTATCGCTCACTCATTCCATAATAAATTTAACACCAAACATAAGACGATACTATTTTTAAATACGCGACAAATTTTAATACTACCAACTACAAACTAAAATTAAAATAAGTACGGACGGATTTTAATACCTCAACTTCAGCCCGTGCTACTCTCTGTACATTCATATTGTCAGCATTGTACTATTATATGTCTACTTTAACATGGATCTTGAACAGATCATTATTTACTACTAATGTTCACCATTACTTAGTCCACTTAGTTCTAATATGCACCATTACTTAGTTTAATTAGAAGAGATCATTATTTACTACTAATATTCACCGTTACTTACTCTAATTAGAAGTCGATCATTCATACGAGATATATTTCTACGCACATAGTCTAATATTTCGCATGTTGCATACATAAAACATAAATTCTAAACGGCACATTCAATTAGCTATTTACTCCTAATCTACACCATTACTTTATCTAATTACAACATTTTCTTAACCCTGTCTAGGCATGCAACCGGAGCACATGCACTAATGACACGAACTAATTACATTACATAACTAATTACGTTCTAACTACATAAATAAAATATAACGTATCTGCTTGTTAAAAGTCTTACCTTGATTTATCTTCTCTGCACCTAAATCAGCTCCTGCACCGTACACATAATACTTGAGAGAGCTGAGAGAGAGTGTGAGCGAGCTGAGAGTAAGAGTCACAGTGTGAGCAAGCTGAGAGTGACAGAGTGAGTACGCGTATAGAATGTGAGAGCTGAGAGTGAGAGTGTGAGCGATTTAAATAGAAGAGGTTGAATGCATGTATAGCGTGTACAGAACTCGCATCTCTTACAGCATCTGAATAAAAATGTAGCAAACTTCAGTCAGCCTCGCACTCAACGCAGTCAGGGAAATCAGCTCACTCAACCTCGAAATCGAATCAATCAGCTAAAAGTCACCGCCGTGCCTGCATGCACAGAAATATTCGAGCGGGAAATCAGCCTCAGAATCAACGCCGTCAGTCTCGGGAATCAGCGTGTCGCCGTGTCTCCGGCGCGACATGACCGGCCGGGCCCTGCCTCCAGCTCGTGCAGCGCCATGCTCCACGTAGACATGCCGCCCCATGCATCGGCGGCATGGCCCACCAGCGCAAACGGCGGCTAACGGCGCACGGCCGCAGCCAACGTGCCGCCACGCCCATCGGCGGTGGGCCCCTGCCGCCGCTGCCACCGGCGGCAAGCTCCACGTGTCGGCTGGGGGCCTGTCGCCACGCACGACGTGGTCCTTTTTGTCAATTTGCCTCAGAGGTGGTCATTTCTGTCAATAAATTGGGGCAGGTGGTCTCTTTTGGCAAAAATTCGGGGAGGGAGATGGAGAGGAGGCTGGCGCAGGATGTGCAGGTAAGAAGGGCCAGCGGTGATGGAGAGCTACCGCTAGGGGAGGGGATGAGAGGATCGGGAGAGACATAGAAATTGGAGGGGTGCAGCCAGAGCGAGGAGAGAGAGCTGCAGCTTTGATGATGCTTGCTACTGATGTTGCTTGCTGATGCGAGTCTGCTTCCTGTTTGCTTGTTAATGCTGCTATTGCTCACTGTTTGCTGATGCTGCTATTGCTTGTTGTTTACTGATGCTGATCCGTGGGTGGTGAGGTGACCCTCCACGGCTGGCTTCGCCTGTAAATTTTCCTAGTTGTGGCGGCTATTGGGCGGGTGCTTTGACTGAGATTTGGCTGTGTGATTCTCACCAAGTTAGCCGGCATCGACCAGGTTCGCTCCTTCTGCGGTTCTGCCTCCTTTGCCTTTTCGTCTTAGGTTTATTTATTTATTTTCTCTGCTAGAATATTTGAAGAGTAAGTTACACTGGATCTAAATTGATGAAAGCCAAATCCAATTCTATATACCATGGTTGAAAAATATTTTGTTACCTGATCCAATTAATTGCATGCAAACAATATTCTGAAAATATAACTGTAATAGGTGCTCACTCACATACCTTTATTTTGCTGCACATTTTTGTCGCATAGATAGCAGTTTTCGTACTATTTTTTAAAAAATGTCAAGTACCTCAGGATGTATTTTCGCTCACATGCTTTCTATATAATTGTATGCCTCCAAATTATTCATTTTAGTTTTGGTTTAGTGCTATTAATCAAACTGTGGCACATGATGATTAACTTGCTTACACCCTGACCATAAGTGAGCTCAAGTGTGGAGGTGCAACCAGAAGTGAAAAGGAGGGAAACAACAATTTAGATAGTGCATGCTGACACAATACAAAAAGGAATTGAGTAAAGTGTACACTTTTTCTGCCCTCCTCCGTGAGCAGCACTAGCGTATTCAAGGTACTTTTTTTATCTATTGTTTGTGATTGATTAGAGTTCAGCTATTGAATTGATCTAAGATTGAGAGGTTATTTGTCACGTGAATATCAGTGGGCAAATTGTTGCCACAACCAATATGATTGGTCTTGGTCGACTTTTCTAAAAACATCACTCACTTGTCGTGCCAGGATGTGTTTTGAAATATCACGACCAATTAAATTATGGCAAAGCCAGTATAGACATTGGCAGTTCTCTTTAATAGTTGGCTTCAAATATTATATCTAAGTTCACTGCAGCATTCACTAAATTATTACACTTATATTTACCACAAGTGAGTTATGTTACTTCTGTTGAGTAATAGTGAATGTAGTTTTAGACGCAAGTTTTTATTTTAAATTTCTACCCAATTTTAATCCATAGGCATCATCTGCTTTTAATGATCTATTGTTTTGCTGCCCTTTTGTTGTTCTTTGGTTCGGGTTTTTTTTTCTTCAAAAAACTTTGTAAGTCATAAATGGTTAAGGCATTTTTAACACGGTCATGAATGCGCAAGTTTGTAGTTCTTTTTTGCACATCTGGATAATACAAGTTACTTCTAATCACCTCAAATGCATGGGGTTTTGAGGATGCACCCAACTCATTTCAATTTCTTTGACGCGATTCAATCAAAACTGCCTGGAAACAAAAGATGCTTCTTTTTTATGAAATTGGCATATGTATGCTATGAAGTATATATGATCCCATTATTTGACGTCTCATTGTAATTGGTATGATCTCTAAGGTAAAGTCGACATCTTATGAGAATCATTTTTGTTGTGTTGTGAATGTAGAAATATTGGTGATCATTAAGGAATTACTCACTTAGTTTTTGCCATTTGTGTTGTTGGCCCCGTCGTTGATTCCGTCCGTGCAGTCGGTGTCGTTTGTGCTGGTTCGTCCTCCCACTGCTGCTTCTTTGTCCCCATTTGGATGCATCTGGTTTTCATCAGTGCAGTGCCCCTCATGTTCTTCCCGCTCGTGGTCGGTTCTTTTTGTTTCTTCCGCCCATTGCATGTTCTTTGGTTTTCGCTCTCAATTTACATCATGGTTGCGCTGAACTGTTCCTTCCTTATGTTTCGCAAGCCATGTCAACAGAGAATCGTTGGAAATGCGTTTGTGTTTCCAGGTACACCACGATCATGGCACTGTGGGATGCGGCCGCTGAGCAGTTTGATGCCGATGCTCTTATCCAGAGGAGTTGGCAAGAGCCTGTGATTGTGTTGGCATTGGGTGCACCTTCAAGCTGCAAGATTGTATATGTCCCCATATTAGCCATTTTGTGCCTTTGGTTTGTGGCAATGGTTAGAGAAGCCTGTCCAGGATACCTGATTCTTATTTGATCATTTGTTTTATCTTCTTTCCAGTGATGCTTCCACTAACTGCTAGCTATGGATTGTAGAAGCTTGTTCTAAAGAAACATGGTATGGTATCTAAAACCAGAAACTCAATTCGGCTCCCGGGTGCGTATGATCCCTCTACCACAAAAACATATTTTCAAGTGTTAAAAAAATTTGACAAAAAAATTTACATGTACATCTCCATAATATATGTGTATTCGTTAAGTTTCACGAAAAAATGATATTTTTTGTAGTCTAAGAAAAAAAGAGAAAATTTATCTTGTGACAAGTCTTTGTTTCATCACCGAATTTTGTCTTTTTTACACACGCCACATGACATGTCGATTTTTCATGAAACGACTTTGTGAGCGCGTAGCACATGAAGATGTACGTGCGAAACTTTTGTTTCAATTTTTGACATTTTAAAATGTGTCTAACATGTATTTCAAAATAAAGGGAGCATACGCTCCCATGTGCCAAAACATCACTCCCATCTAAAACTGCATATTTGAGCTTGCGGTTCCAGTATAACAACTGCTTTGAAGTTGTTACCTATGATACACTGATGATATGGTAAGGTGATACTTACTAGGAAAATGGGTAAACTAAAGCAGACATGAAGTAGTGACATGGTAGAAATGATATTTCTACTATATAAGTACCATGTCTACATTGTTGGCTAGCTTATTAACTTTGAATATATTACCCTTCAATCACACGAATGAGTTTCTTTCTTTCACTATTGTTGGTTGTTACTACGTACATTTACAACATGATCCCGGTTGCTCAAAGGATTATATACTGTCCTTATACTGAAGGATTATTGTTTCTAAAGAAGAGGTTAGCTTTCTGCTGAAAATGCATATTTCAGATAGATAACTAATCCATTCAAATGATAGCAGGGTAGTTTGCTCTTTACTTGCAGGAAAACAAATAATAAATAGACTATCCTGCTGGTTCTTGTCCTTTTTATTTTAGATTTTGGTTTCATTTTTTTATGATTGTGTTGCTAATCTATTTACATGCACTAGATTTTTCATGTTGCAAAATGATCTGAAGCTGACTTGGATGACATCCAAGCTAGGGAGGTAGAAGCAACAAAGGTAATATGACGGGCAATATTAAACAAATCCACCACCAGTCTCTTTCTTGGCACTGCCATCTTAGAATATTTACTTTAACCTTTGGATATAAAAGGGACTCATAGAGATGATGACGCGGAAGACACTTGCTGTTATAAAAAGAACAATTTGTCTTAGTGAATTAGAGTTTCATGCAAATTTTAGAATATTTCCCAGTTTGTTGCTCCTTTTGACGTTGTGTATATTGAATTGGCTTGGAAAATTATTGCAAATGAAACTGTAAACATTGTATGATATTGTACTGCCATTTTTTGGGCAATTATTGTACTGAACTATGGCTTATGAGCTGAATAATTTTATTCATAAACTATGTGACAAATATTAGCCCCATAGCACTCACAAGCTGGTTATGATGAAGAGAAATAACAAAGGCTCTGTCTATCTATCAAACTGGAGAATGCTCGGGCTTCCCAATCACCCTGTTGGCATAAAGAAGAAGTTAAACTCTTCACTCAATGTAATTTAACGCAAGAAACTAAAACGGCGCGAGGTTCATCTAGTTCTGATTTGAAGTGGAAAGCGAGAAACTACCCACAAGATGAGCTCTTGCAATCTATGAGGATTGTCTCACGATAACTTCATGGCACGCCATTCTGTTTGTTGATGTATAACAACAGAAACGTTTTTTTTTTTCAAAAGGAGAGGATTATAAGTAAAGATTCTTGATTTACGCGTAATAAAGAAGTGTATCACCGATCAGCTTGAGTGAAGATAAAAGCTGGATGTAATGTTTGACACTTCGAATAATAAAAGCGCCCTTTATCAAATATGCCTCTTTGGCTGCCACCGGGCCATTCATGCACGCTAGAGAAAAATAGAACTGCCAGGCCCGAATGGCGGCCCAGCGCCCTGGCTCTGCTGCTCCTCCTGTCCGGACGCAGGCGAGCCGACGCACGGGAAGCAGGCGGCCAGGCGCTACCCTACTTGACCGGGAGCGCCGGCGCACCACCTCCACGCCCCTACGCCGCCCTGCCCGCTGCCTACCGCCCGCCCGCAAGGCCGCAAGACCCCGCGCCGTCTCTCCCGCAGCCCCGCCCCGCCCCGCCCGCACGCCACGGCCCCGCGCCCCTGCTCATCGTCGGCCGACGGCAGCTCGTCAGTTGGCACTTGGGCAATCGGCAGGCACGGAGGCACACGGCCAGGACTTGCCCACCACTGACTGTCACAAACAGTGGCACGCAAGCACTGTGAGTGTTTCAGTTTACATTTCTATTCTCATTTTGTGATTGATTCCCCTCCCCAGTCTAGAATAGAGGTTGATCCTTGATTAGTCGATGCAAGTAAAGAAGAATGCTATCATTCTCGCTTACAAAATGAACATCACAGAGTTAAACTATAGTTTTTTTTCTTGCTCTGGCAAGTACAATAATGGGGACGTCGTCGATACTAAGAATAATCTGTTTTTCGTTGAACTATCATGCCTCCTCCAAATTTCGTACATAAGCTGTACTTGAAACCAGAGATCCTGACTCCGCCAAATTGCTTTTTTATCTTAAATGTGAATGTGTTAACTTAATGTAGGCTGCTAAATAGGTATGCATGGGATGATAACCGTCTGCATAATTCTGGTCGGACTAAATCTGGATCTGCCACTGTTGGTAGATGATTGTAGAATGAATTATGTACATCTAGTATAATACCATCATCAAATGATATGTTAGCACTCAGCTTCTATATTACAATATTTAGTGATGACGTGTGTCTCGTGGAAGAGAAATTATTATGGTCCCATGTTTGAAGTTCTTCATACTATCCCTTTGTTGTTGTTTCCTGTGTGTACTGTGTCTGCTGCATAACGTGGGTACAAATAATTGTTTGATTGCGTTACTGCTTCATTTAACAGGGTCTTCTCCTCAGTTGGTACCACCCAGTTTGGTGCCAATGGGCAAGAAGAAGAACAAACCTGAGGGGCCAATCAAGTCGCTGAAAGATGCTGAACAAGCGTACGTTTTTTGCCCTATTCTGTTGTTAGTTACCTTTGTACCTACGCTCCTTATTTGTCTTTAAGTATCTTTTTGGTTCACGGGCCACTTGGTATTTCACTGTACAGAGTTTCTTCAGATTACATTGGAGGAGATACCCTGGATGAACTGTTGTCTAAGCTTATCAGGTTAGTAGGTAACCACAGTTAATCTCTCAACATTTCTTTCTGTTTATTGATTCTAGTATTCAAAAGTTATACATATTCTCTAGAAGCGTTGAGGTTGCAAAAGCTTCAAGGGGAGGATTGCCAGAAAAGATATGGATGAAGGTATTGCCATTCTTGTCTCGTTTCACCATGTTTCTTCTGTTGTTTTCTGCTGATGGAGAGCATATTCAAAATATTCTGATGTTCTTTTGTATTTGTTTTTTTTCCTTGTAGCAACAATTTTGTGTCGGGGTCAATGACGTGACAAGGGTCCTTGAGAGAATGCCTGCTGCTGTTGCTTCGCATTCTGGCTGTTCTAGTGAGGCACCGACCCACAAAGTTTTGCGGAGAGCTCCTTTGGTGCCACTTCAGGTTACTTTTGTTTCTTCACATGCGCTGTGCCTTTAGAGACAACTTATTTTTTTTGAGGGGAGAGACAACATTTTTTATGGGCTTGGATTTATATTTTGTACATATGTTAAGCCGAAGCAATTGAATCCTTAGTTGCAACATGTATTTTCTCTAATGCTGTCTGTCTGCATTAGCTTATGCAAATGTCGTGGATGTAATGTCTGTAATATAAAAAAAAAGTGTTTAGTCCATCTTTATCACGGTTCCACCTCCATTACTTTATCTGGTCAAATATTCTTGAATGGCTAAAACTCTCTTAGTCACGATTACATACGGCTTTGAAAGACATTAGTATCAAATGATGCACTAAATACCAAATCAGCTGCAAAGTGTAAACACTGCCTTTTATTGAACAATAATTTTCTGTAAGCTGTGCAAACAACAGTTAAATTGACTTCTGAATGTCACGTCAACAAATTATTGACTTAATTAGGGATTGTTTACGTCAGGTTAAGTGAACAAAAAAGGGGGGAGGGGGAATATAGCGTGTACAAGTGCACTAGAGACATAATTAGCATTTCTAATAATTATGAAAAATTCTAAATTATTCACAGTACTGATATCATTCTCAAAGTAAGGTGATATCAAGAGTTATCTGCAGTACCTGTATGGAGAAAACTAAAATTGACAGCCGTTTCTCATCTTTTGTGGTAATGTAGGCTGTCCTTATAGCTGCTTATTGCAATCCCAAATGGCTAACGAAGCATCTTCTTTTGTGGTACTGTAGGCTGTCCTTATAGCTGCTGATTGCAATCCCAAATGGCTAACAAAACACATACCAACCCTGGCAAGCACAAGGCAAGTTCCTGTATTGTGCCTCAAGGACAACAGAGGAAGTTCACTGAGGTTAGGTCAAGTGGCGAATGTCAGAACAGCGCTGGCCATCGGAATAAAGGTCAGCTTCCTTTCTTTCCTTGTTAATTGCAATTTCCTATACTGCCTCTTGAAATCACTCATGAAATCTTTCTTTCAACGCATATTAGGCCAGAAACAGCATAATCAACAAGAGCATTGACGAAGTGCTAAAGGGTAGTAAGCTGGTCGCTGATGAACAGAAAATTAGCGCACCCATTCCCATTTCCAGTCCCAGTCCCAGTCCCAATCCCAGTCCAGTAAACATGATGGGATATATGTGAACCTCTGTGTCCTCATCATTCCAGGAGCATCTTGAAGTGAGAGGGTTTCCCAAGGAGATCAAGTGTGTTGCTGAACTGTAGCATATCAGTCTAAACTTCATTCTGGGTAACATCTTATGCTGCCAATACTCCTGAAAAATAGGCATGTGGCTGGTCTGTCAGTTTGGTGTAGGCGATGATGAATGCCTGTAACTTTTTCTGTAATGCCGCAGTCTGCTGCATTGTTGTTCAGTTGAGGCCTCTGCTTCTGAATCAGAGTTGTTTCCGTGCATCACAAAAGCAACTTCATTCGTGCGGAGGATTATTTTTATTTGTAGCGGCTTTGTGGGTAATTCGTGTTCACGTTTTATAAAGGATCGAGGTCACTGAAGGACGGATTCATTCGTCGCAAAGGAGGTATAACACAATGTCCCTGCAAAGGAGCTCAAGTACTGCAAGTGATTGACACCAGTTAGCTTGTTTTCGTTCTTGCCGACGACGAAGCAACATTTCGACAATTAATATGTTTCACTTTTTGGTTATTGAGGGTTCGGCAATCTATTTTACGAAGTTAAGGTTATAAGTATATCATACGTGAAGTATGAGTTTTCGAGTCATCCTTAATAATATACAATCCAGAATATAGTTTCCGAGTCATCCTTAATAATATATATATACATCCTTAATAATGTATATACAATCTCCTAACCATTTATCATTCCAGAATATAGTTTTCGAGTCATCCTTAATAATATACAATCCAAAGTGGGAAGAAGTGCTTCTTCATCGCCATTAAACTAACTCAAAAATGTGTCTTCTACCTTTGAAAGGACCCAACTCAATGTTTTTAGCCTATACATATAGTTTCTTTTTACGAGAGTTCCTCACATTCCATCTTCGTGAGAAGTTTGTTGTTTGTCTGTCACCTTGTTTGGTACTTCACTGCTTAGAATTTTGTTTGGTACTCATACTACCTATTAGTTGGTGTTGCTACCTAAACCGACTTCGATTCGCTAACTCTAAGTCAAGTGGCCTTGGGTTAGTGATATGCAGGGCCATCTGACTAAGAGTCGCGAGTAAAGTCAGCCAATCAGCGTGGCATTGTATGCATCGCTTATTACCAGCATATGACACATTACTAATTAGGGCGAACCATCCTTGTTTCCAGTTGTTTTGGAATTTTGCTAGGCATGATTAAACAATGTGAAGAAGCTTTTACCAAAGGAAAAGGTGGTCTGGCCTTGAAAGATCTCATCAAATTCAATATCAGTCTTATGTGTAAGTGGTGATGGAAGATTGAGTCTGATACTGGTCCTTGGCAGCAATTCATGAATACAAAATATCTGAAAGATATTGGTATTTTCTACTCAAAAAGAAATCCAGGTGACTCCCCTTTATGGACAGATATGCAGAAGGTAAAATCTCTATATCTCAGTGGCAGGAGGATGCGTATAAGAGTTGGAAAACTGACAAGTTTCTAGTGTGATGTCTGGTGTAGTCTTCATCCTCTAAAGGAAAACTTCCCTCACATTTTTAATATCTGCAATGAACAAAGTGTGACTGTAGCAGAGGCGGCTGTCCTTGGGTGGAACTTCTCTTTTAGGAGATACTTACCACCAGATCTAACTATGCAAGTACATGGACGGCTGAACATTGTGAGACAGATAAATGGAATTTTTTCTGTTAAATCTATGTACAATCATCTCTGCAGTAGTGGTGTGGATAGATCCTTTAGGCACCTATGGAAAAGCAAGATTCCTTTAAAAATAAAGATATGGCTGTGGCTTATCTGGCATAATGCTATTGCAACTAAAGATAATCTGTTGAAGAGGAACTGGTCTGGGAGTGCATCCTGTCAATTCTGTCATGAAAATGAAACTATATCTCATCTCTTCTTTGAATGCGCAGCAGCAAAGTTTGTCTGGAGCACAATTGCAATGTCGATTGGTGCCTGGAAACTTTACTCAGTTCTTTTGGTGGTTTCTCCGTTTAGTTCCAGCCAAATCGCTGGACTAGCTGCTATATGTTGGGCAATTTGAAAACTAAGAAATAGAGCTTGCTTTGAAAATAAACTCATTAAATCTCCCAGTGAACTAATCAGTTTTGTTGTTGTGTTTATGAATTATTGGGCAGGTCTTCACAACTCTCCTAATGCAGAAAATATCAGAGCTGGCGCTGCCAGTTTGCTTCAGCTTGCTGCAGGTGCATCTGCTCCTCCTCCTCCACTGTCAGATGAACAACCTGGAGGGATTCTTCGTCTGGCAGATGCGACGATGGATGACCCTGCTAGAGACGATATGGAGATTGATGAATGATCTGTTGTTTGGTTGGCCTCTAATGCTAAAGTTGCTGCTGTTGATAGTCTTTCCCCTGGCGCTGGTGGTTTTTGGTCAAAAACGATTCCAGAAAAAGCTCTCTGTAGTTTGTTGACAGTTTGTGCTAGTGATCTGGCTGGTAGCCGTTTGTTGTTCTTGTTTTGGCTATCAGGTTCTAAAACTGTTTCTCTATGTAATAGGGTTCTCTCTCTTAAACGCTAGCAGTTGGCGGCGATCCCCCTGCTTTTATTCCTGCTTTAGTCTCTTAGCTGCTACTGAACATACTTGGTTGTATGCTGTTTTTGTTATCGCCATGGTAATGAAAATCGACCCAGTGAGGGGTCGCTTGGAAAAAATGTGAAGAAGTTTTTTCTTTCTCATAAACAAAGGAAATGAAGAAGAAATCTTACATGCTAGCTTTCGTGTATTAAGGAAGTAGAACAAACATCATACATGCTTCTCCCTCTTTTCTATAATTCTTGCCGTGGCTTCAGTTTAAGTTTAAACTAAAACCACAACAAGAATTATAAAATGGATTGATTATTAGACTATCACGAGAGAAATATAGTACCAAGTTATCAGAGACAAGTTCCTTTGTAAAACGCACCCCCAAAGCTCGTCTTGCTCCACGGTGTTCGACTATGTTCTGAGCCATGGTTTGTCGTGGTTCCTTCTCTTTGTTTTCAGATGGTGAAAGAATCGACATGACTGGTTCAGCCGCGATGCTTGTGAAGAATCATCAGTCACTCACTGAAGATAAACTAGCCATGATACTAACGAAAAGTATCTTTGACACATGAGCACGCTGCTTCTGATTTTTAAAAATCACAGTTTTTGGATTCTAAATAATTGAAATTAAATATCCACATGCATATAAATATTTCGAAGGTATGGTAAGAATTTTAGAGAAAAATATGTTTTATTTTGAGCTATACAAAAAAAGAAAAGTTTCTGACAAATATCTACCCTATTCGTAGCCACAAATTTGTTTTTTCTTCTATAGATCAAAATATAATTCAATTTTTTAACGAAACTTGGCACGAATATTCAGAACATGTTTATGTATTTATGGAATAAACGTGGCGATCTTTTAAAACGCAGATGTACAGTTTTAAATATTTTAAAAACTGAAAACACTGGTACTCATGTGCACCAAATCTGCTTTCTGATACTAACCTCATTGTTGTCTGGTAGGTGGTCAATTTGGGGTAGGAAGACGGTGCGGTCATCCTCGGGGGTGCTAATGGAAGGTTCCCGTATAACCTACCCTGCCCAAGAGGCGAGCATCTCTAACACATATTATAAAAATGTCAAACTTTTAATATTTTGGCTTTGGGTTTTTTGTTTGTCCACAACAAATACGGTAAAACTCCGCGAACCTGTAACAGTTTAATGAGCCACCAAAAACCCAAGTCTCCGACCATTACATCTACAGATCCAGGGGTAATATTGAAGCCAAACTGGCCGGATTTCCCACCTCTTCTCTCGTGCCACCGTTCGTACAACCGCCTCATGCCGTTGATTTCTCGCGGCTCTGGAAAAGCCGTGCACCGCCGTTCGAAGATCCCGCCACCGAGCTTCGATTTCGGCCAAGTCTTTGCAAACTTCCGGCAAGTCGCCTCGATAAGGACCAATTCCGGCGAGCCGCCATGATCTGGTGCTCCCATTTCCCGATCGGAGGTTTGAGCTGCTATGGCAAGCTTTTTTTCCGAATAGTGGGTATAGGGAACCCACCGTACCAACACGATTGGCTGGTGTTGCTGCTACCGGACCCGTTATAACCCCGATTGGAAGGGCAGGCCAGTCTGAGGGACTGACCTGACAAAAAATAATCAACTAATTTGGATTTATTGAGGCGGGGCAGGCGAACGTGCAGGTGAGCAGTTGGGATGCAGGAGGGGCGGCGCAGGCGAGCGGGGAGGGCGTTGGGGGTCTTGTTGGCTAGATAAAGTTTATATATTTAGTTCTGTGCGAGTCAATTTTACACCATAAAAACGGTTTAAGATGTAGTATTCTATGAGTTTTAAGGGGTTGTGGAAATATGATTGCCCGGTGCTTCATGGTCTTGGATATGATTGTGGCCGAGTGTGGGAGCGATGGTCCATTGGTGCCAAGGTTTATGAGTGGTCCTCAAAATGCTTCGCAGATGGATGATCATGTCATCATATCCTTATTTTATGGTTATCGTGATCACTGTTAACGCATATCATAGATTTGCACTACAAAATTAAGTTAAGTCGTTCTGTCTTAATCATATGGTTTGGAAGAAAGGAAGTGAGATACTACTGTACCTTCTCTGTGGCACATTTCTTGGAGGATCCGGTTCTGTCGTGGCTGTGTGCGCGCAGCTGAAAGGAAGAAGCTAGCACTGCGGAATGGCTGAAAGCAGATCGCAGAATCATATCCTGGCCATCCGTAATAAATTTTGCTGGGTGGATCCTGGATTCCTGCTCCCACTTCCGGCCGACCAACACAACGAAAGCCGCTTTTGCTCGTGTACTGTCCGAATACTCTGAGCTCTGAAACCCATGCCCTATATACAGGTGGAAAAAATATGAAACGGTTTTGCCAGGGCACATCATGTGATCAGGACGTCGGAGCAACTCGGTAGCCATTGAGGCCGGATGGCTTTGAGTTTGAGATGTGGGCGGTCGTCTCATCTGGTGCCGTACCATGGTAGGCTCTCTGCTTTTCAGCAGCGTGCAAGGGAAGGATGTTTAGGGAAGTGGGGATCGGATTCGGACTGGCCCCATCGGATGTTTAAGTAAGCTGAGTAGTGAAATGTTCTTTGCATTTTTTTTTGTTTTGAAATTCATTCGGGCGTAAACCCGATAAAGCTGCATTAAAAACTGGAGTACAAAGAGACCCAGAAAGATACAGAAAATTACATAGGGGTCTAAGATATGCAAAGAGGACCCTAAGTAAAAACAGAAAACGTGATCCAGTCCTCCGTCTTCCTCCTCCATATCAGGCTCGACCGACGGACTGCGACGTCATCTCTGGGGACGCACCACTTGGAGACGAAGCACATGAGAACTCCATCAGCCGGAGCAAAGCAGCGAGGGAGCTCATTCGGTCCAACGCCAAACAGCATCGGAGAGGAGCTCCACAACAAAGTCGCCGCCGACGACAAGCAACTCCCGCAAGCAAGCCACCACCATGGGGCTTGAGCAAGCAAGAGAGAGAGCCGGCCGCGACTATTACAGCGTCATCAGCAAGAAGAAGAAGCAGAGCTGCGCGGCACCTTCCGCCTCCTCGCCTCCATGGCCGGCCAGGCCGAAAGAGACCAAGCAGCCCACCTCCTTGCCCACTTCTCTCGCCACCATGGCCGGCCAAGGAGGCAAGGGGCCACCTTCTCACCAGCTAACGACTCCTAGGCACCTTATCGAAGGGCATAGCCGTCGACGAGCTCCAGACGAAGATCCACCATGGATCTGGATGGAGGTCGCCGGCGACGGGCCACCTGGTGCCGCGCCAGAGCACCAGAGAGGCAGTCAGCCCCTGCCACCTCCAGATCAAGCCTCTGCCAACCACTCCGACCGCTCCCCCTCACCACCAAGGCCGGCCAGGAGCTGATGAAGAGGCGCCAAGAAGCTCGAAGGAGATGACACTGGCCTTATTGCTGAGATCGGTCGAGGAGGAGCTCCCTTGGCTCCGGCCGCCGGAGCAAGAGGGACGCCGCCAGAACTCGGCCCGCTCTGGATCTGGCCCCGAGCCAGAGCTTCTACTCCAAACCTAACCGGCAAAACGCCGGAAAACTACTTCTAAACCTAGGAAACTAACTCTGGCACCTCACCTCCACCATCTCCGGTTGACAACGCCGCCGGAGAGGCTCGGGATCGGGCCAGATTTCGAGGGAGAGCCTCTGGTTGCTGTAGAGGGTGGAGAGAGGGGAAGGGGACGATTGTTCCCAGAGTCCACTCTTCTTTGCATTAAGCAATGCTTTGTAAGTACTCTTCACAAACATGCCACTAACTTATCTGGCTATCGTAGGAATACAGTTTACCTCTGTTTTAAAAGATTGTCTAAATATAAATGATGTATTTAGATATATCTTAGTTATATACAATGCCGCCAAGGGCTAGTCCTGGGGGTCTCATTTTTTATTTTTTCTAAATCTAGATAAAGTTAGAACGGTTATTTTAGAACGGAGAGATGGCCGTTTCGGGGGAGCTACAACCAGCAGCCATCATTCTTTGTGCCGTACGCACACTCTGTCCTCAATTCCCGGGAAAAAGGAGAAATCCAGCGTTGCGAACTTGCGATCGCCGAACGGGTTTCGCTGGCAGCTTTGTAGAGCGTGTGGAGAAGCGGAGTGAGGGCCTTTGTTTAGCACAGACTCAGCGTCGCGCCCACGTGCGTTCGGCTATCCGTGGGTCGGTCGGTCCATCCTTCCAGTCTCGTGCAAGAAGTTTCTCGGTTCGGCGACTCCATGTGCCTCACATGCTAGATGCACATCAACGAACGCGGGAACCCGTTTAAGAACATTCATGCATGCTTCTTGTTTTACCTTCATAGGATATACTTTTATCTAGACTAGAGACTAGAGTACTCCATCAAGTGACTAATGTACATTTACCTTTTGCTTACATCAAACCTTTTCATATTTGATGTACTTTTTACAAACAAAAAACATCGACATATGTCACATACAATTAGTATACTACACTTTAAAACGAATCTGGTTATGTTAAACATTACCACCTACAGTAACTAAAACAATAATCAGGAAATCATCTTGAGAAGAAAAAAGTTAAAGCATGTCCAACGAGCCACATATTTGGTTTCTGTGCGGCTGAATGGATCAGCGCTGGAAAGACTCGTCCCACGCAGCGACCCAAAACTTAGGGTGTCTATTTTTCTCTACATGTGGATGCAATTGTAGCCTAAATTTGGGCTAGCCGTTTGCGCTGACACGCACGGAGATAACCCAAATGTCGCCCCCTAGCCCACTAGTCGGTGATTAAACATGGATAGAATATTTTGATCTTAATAAAACTAAAATACAATCGATTTTTCCCTAGACTACTAGGCCTCGTTATTGCTCCGACCGACGACGCCGGATGGGCTAGCCTCGCTGGCCCATGTCACGGATGCGGCCCTCTCCTCCCCGCCCTAGCTTGGAGCGGCTCTGATGCGTCACCGCACGTTGTTTTCCCGTTTGTGTCAATATTCGGGCGCCCTGACCACCATGGCTTCGCACGCATGCGCTGGTTCGCACCTCCCGTGTGGCCTCCAGAGCAAGGACACAATTGGCCTCTTGGGCAGTAGTGAGTGCCATCCGCTAGGAGAGTAGGCCCTTTTGGCCTACGCTCCACGGACATCACCCTACTGATGCTCTTGTTCTCCATAATATGCTATCGATACATCTCCTTCGTGCGGTTCTTGATGGCTAGGTTCACCTCCTCAAGGGAGCAGGCACGCGCCACCTCCTCATTGACAATTTCAAAGAAGACGGGCAGGGCTGCCTGCTCGTCACTCCTCGGCGGACGGGCGGACTCCTTCTCCCCCTCCTCGTTAATGTCTTCCTCTGGGACGAACTCGTCCAGCCCTCATGCGCCATCGCCGCGCGCTCCAGCTCCTCGTTGGATGATGGGTACAACTGGCGCGGGGCATGTGCTAGCTTGGCCCATGTGGTTTGCAGCCAACAAAAGATGGTGGGGAGGCGAGAGTGCGAGAAGGAGAAGAGGAATTAGTGTGTCTACTAGGTGATAAGGCGGGACGACGCGACACGCCATACATTTTTATAGCCAAATGCTTTGGCAGAAAAGCTTGCCGGGAAGGCTAAGCGGGCTTGAGGGACTTTTGCATGTATGGGAAGGAGGCTACCCGTTTACTGCGGTGCAACTGTGTCGTGCCTGCCATCCAGCGACAAACCTAGGGTTTTATTTTTGGTGGGATGGGATGTGCACGATCTTCACAAGTACTATCACTTTTAATGTATTCTCTTACCATCCAACCATAGGTTTCTATAGTTGCAGGCTGCCGTTAAGAAACAAATCAAACTCCGAAATCAAGACACTATTAAAGAAAAAAAAAATCATCCCTTACATTGGAATCGGTCACATGCTTGATTGGCCTCGTTTCATACATAGACACATGCGCAGTTGGGCACTACACACATCTGGCGGTGGCAGGTCGAGTCCAACAAATCGAGTCCTACCTACACACCCGTTACGTGGCAAGAAACCGCAGCATCGTCTTCTCTGTCCATTTGTACTCCCTATACGGCTATACTTGCCGGTGCCCAACGCAGCGAAGATTGTGAATGGAAGTTTCGTCGCATTCTTTTATTCCGTCCATCGACCCACTACGTGCCAACTCTGCTTTTTAATCCTTCCGCCTCAGCCATCTCCAAAGTTGTGTGCTCTGTGAGGTAGGCCGCTACTTGGCCTCATCGCAACCAAAATTGAAATATTTTAAAGACTATGTATGTATACCATGGGAAAAAATAGCGCGCTATTCCAACACTAATAGCACGCTATAGCATATCTGGAGAGCCGACGCTACGCTATTTAGGTGCTATAGCGCGCTATTCGAGTTAATAGCACGCTATAGCATGCTAATAGCGTATTTTTAGACCCACGCTATTTTGTTATAGCGCGCCATATTGTCTTCATGCTAACATGCATATTATTTCGAACACGGCAATGATCACTATAACATGACAATTTTTTCGCCATTTTTTCTTGGAAAATCGTGTGTTCTATAAATATAAATTATTCTTGATTGGGAACCTAGTCGATCTCGATCAGTTTGTGATTCGGGCGAGCAGTTTTCTGAAACCAGATGGACTAAAACCTACTTCTAAAAATTACAAAAAAGAACTTAGAAACGAAGAGCCCTTGATGTAAATTTTGAAATTCATTTTCTTACTTTCATGAATGGTGATATTGTTTAGCGAGAATTTACATTGGTATTACATGAAAGTAGAGGTTTGTTTTTAGACTCCAACAACGTGAGTGGATGGAGCGACGACCCAATAACAACTTGCCACGTCGCAGCAAGAAAATATGGAAGTTGCATCCAACGTTCACTTGAAGATCTGAGGGGCTGACGATGCGTTCTCCAGGGAATTTTTTTTTTTTTTTTGCGAATGCAGGGAATAAATTTTAAACATGCGTTTCTTACATTTTCTGCATTTTTTCAGCACAAATCTCCACAGGGATTGGACTAGGAAACTGCTGGGCGTCCCCCGGGGGATCTGATTCCCCAGCCCCCGGGTCCCCAGCCGTCGGATCAACCATTTTGACGGTTAGATTTGCATGTAGCAAAAAAACATCCCCCGGCAGCAAAAAATCACCCCCGGCAGCAAATGACTGAAGCAAAAAACGGTTCGTTATGAAAAGAAAATAAAAAGGCTGGGCTCGCCTGAGACCTCGTCGGAGACCTCGCCGGAGACCACGTAGCAAACATATTAAGCAGATGTAGCAAACCCGCAAATAAATTGTAGCAAATTTTTTTATTCATATGCTGCAAATCATCTAAGATATCAACAGAGACATCGCCTACAGCAACGCCGTTCGAGGTTGCAGCAACTCCGTCCGTCCAGGACAGCAACTCCACAAGCTGCTAGTAGCAACGTCCTATGCCTATGGTAACAAAAGTAGGCCTCCGCCCGTAGCAAAAATCCACCATCCGCCGGTAGCAATGCCAGACACCTTAAATAGCAAAACCGCCTCCGCAGGTAGCAACGCCGCAAGCCTATAGTAGCAAAATTCCTAATGATGCAGAGGAGCGGGAGATGGAGGCGGCTTCGGGCAGGCCATGGCAATGGAGAAATTCGTGGCGAGGTCGCCGCACTTGAGGACGAAACGAGGTCGGAACCACATTGCTCTACGTCCGCCGCCGGCTCATCCCGTCCCCGTGGTGCCGCCGGCCCAGCCCGTCGCCGTTGCGCCGCTAGCGCCTACGAGGCGGAGACCCTCACGCTCGCTGCTGGCATGCTGCAGGTCGACCGCCTCCGTGCTGTGATGCCCTCCCCGGCGGCGGAGCAGCCACCTGCGCTGGAGCTCGAGCTCATGCGGGGAGGAGAGGCTCCCTTGCTGGCCTCGTCCGCCGGCTTCCTCCGCTCGTCTCCTTGGTCTGCAGGAAAAAAAGGGAAACGAGAGGATAAGGCAAGGAATTGAATGGCCAGCAAATGAAGGAAGGATTGCGGTCTGGTGGTCCCGTGGACACGCGTCGCGCGCGGACGCAGGAGGTTGCTGGACGTTCCGTCCCCCGGGGGAATCCCATCATTTTCCATTGGACTAACGGTCTAATCTTAAGGACATGGTAGATTTACGTTATGGTCGTCTAACGAGAATTAGTAGACACGTACGTCGCTGGCAGGAGCAGAGCAGCCCCACCATGATATTGAGAATCAGAGGAGAGCCTATTAATTGTGTGACCCCTTCAGCCCGATTTACTCCGCTTCCCAAACACCACAGTCCCACAGCACACTACACCTCCATCCCCCCTTTCCCTCCCAAGCAACACACATCACTCTATATCCAAGCTAGAGGAGGAAGAAGAGCTCGTCGGTCGACTGACCAAAAAGCAGCCATGGGCAAGGACTGCGGCAACCACCGCGACGACCACCTCCGGAACTGCTGCCGGCGCCTGCTGGCCGTGTTCCTGTTCCTGGCCTTCATCGTCGCCGTAATCTCCCTGATCGTCTACCTCGTCCTCCGCCCCACCCACCCGCGCTTCTACCTCCAGGACGCCTCCCTCCGGCAGCTGGACCTCTCCAACGCCTCCAGCCTCCTCTCCACCTCGCTCCAGGTCACCGTCGCCTCCCGCAACCCCAACGACCGCGTCGGCGTCTACTACGACCGCCTCGACGTCTACGCCTCCTACAAGTACCAGCAGATCACCGTCGCCTCCTCGCTCCCGGCGGTCTACCAGGGCCACGGCGACGTCGACATCTGGTCGCCGGTGCTCGACGGGCCCAACGTCCCCTTCGCGCCATACCTCGCCAGCGCTATCTCCCAGGACTGCCAGGCGGGCTACCTCATCCTCCAGGTCAAGATCGACGGCCGCGTCAGGTGGAAGGTCGGCAGCTGGATCTCCGGCCACTACCACCTCTTCGCCACCTGCCCGGCCTTCCTCGTCACCACCGGTGGCAACGGCGCACCCGGGGCCAGCGGCTTCAAGTTCCAGACAACCACCTACTGCCACGTCGAGGTCTAGTTAAGATCAAGGCTAGCTCCGGCGAGAGGTAGGCTTCTTCTTGGAGTAGCGTTCGCCTGTGTTGTGTCCATACTCCATAGTCAAAGCAGAGGCGCAGATCGGTGGTAATAATATCACTATTTATGTGGGGATATAATACAAATGTAAAGGAGGGGTGATGATTTAGTACCGTTTGCTTAGGGGAAGTTAACACGATGCTTATGTGCCGCCTTCATTAGCTGCTTACTCTTCTGTTACTGCTACTTCAAAGCTTATAACAACTGTCAATAAACCATTTTTGTGGCACAACTATAAGGAATCCTGTTGAATGTTTTTTTATATGCTCAATTATCTTGGTAATGACTCGTTTGATAATGATCGGACACAAGATATAGGAGCTTTAAGCTTTTGTTAACTGGAGTTGTAGGAGAAATTTGGACTCCTGTTTGGGCCCTATATTGGTTTGGTGGCAACAACCAGATCCTCCTTGGCAGCTCTCTCGTGGCTTTGGGATTTGGTTGAAGCTTGCGAGAAAGTACACATGGGGACTATGTGTTTGAGATCCCCAAGTCCAAGAGCAAAAGGTAGTTGGATAGTCTCTCTCACACACATGGAGTTTGATCATAAGAAGCATTGGGAACACAAGTGATAGTTTGCGGAAGCCGTTTTCTTTTCTTTAGTCCCCTCTGTGTGCCAATTGCCAACGGATGCTCTGGCATGCGCATGTGTTGGAAGCATCTGTTCTTGGTAGAGAAAAAATGTTGTAGGAACTTTGACTTTGCAACCAGCTTACTCCACTGCATACTTTGGGAGAGTAAACTAGTTTGACAGCCCAAATAGGTTTTCATCAAATTTCACAACTGAAATTTACACATGAGCCTTTCTGAAAAGACTGCAGATTATATATTTTATTACCTGGAATCGCCATCTTTCTTGCAAAGTGTTTTTCTTTCTGACGTTTTCACAAAGAGCTTTACACGACAGATGCTGATGCTGAGATAGTGGCTTCTTTGCGGGTGTGGCCCCATGTTCGTTCGAACTTCGAAATGATAAGGACTCGCTCCTTGCTTTGGGAGAGAGAGAGCGAGAAGAAAACATCCATGTGCTTTTAGGCAGCAAATTAATGGAGCACCGACTGAATAATATAATGGCGTCTGCGCCTTCAGAATGATGTGAGATGACAGTGGAGACGATTCTCCCGATCCGAGATGCCTTAAAAACCTTTAATTTGACAAGTATTGCTTAAGAAGATATCAAAGAGCAAAGAGGAAGATGTATTAGAAGCTACGTAGTACACTTACAGTTAAAGTCTCCATGGATATATTCTTGGTGCATCCATGTGCAGTGTGCTCACTCTCGCTTTTCCTTTGCTTGCTCCGGTTGCATTCTGGCTAGCTAGCTAGCTAGTACCGGTTTGGTGACACCGATAATTTTTCCCTTGCGATCTACACATAGGCTTGGTATGGGTTCATCTGGAAATTGAGGAGATATGGTATGATCATTAACCTGAACCCAAACCAGTACTGAACCTACCCGATTGTCCATGAGATGCTGCTAGCATGGGCTTGCATGGAGTAGATTGTTCTTCGTTGGTACAAGATGGAGAAGAAAGGTATCTTGTTTTCACCTAGTATTGTTTCCTAAGACCAATTAAGATGCATTAAGTCGCCCCCGACCTAACCTCTCCCCCGAGGCGGCGGCGCCGCCCGCCGTCCCCGGGGAGTTCCCCTCCACTCCGCCCTCCTCCCCTCCCCTACAGGCCCCCCTCCTCCGCCGCCGTCGCCGAGGAAGCCGCGGGGCAAAGCCCCTGTGGTGAGGCGGCGGTGGCGGCTCGGTCCTCCGTCGGCAGAGCGCATCGCGCCCGCGGGAGCGCGCGGGGCGGCGGCCTACACCCTCCTCCTCCGTCGACCGAACGCAGCCGGGATGGCGGTGGCCGGCGGATCTCCGGCGGCCGGCGGCGGATGTTGGCCGCGGTGTGGTCGGATCCGGGCCGGAGGTTCGGATCGCGATCCATCGCGCGCTGCGTCTCGTCAATGGCACAAGGAGGCTTCGCCGGGTCTTCTTCGCGGCTTGAGGACGTCCGGGTCTTCGGCCCGGCATGGTGGTGGTGGCCGACTTCATCCACCGAAGGCGCCGGCCGGCCGGGCCGTGTTGGATTTTTCATCCCACTTTCGGCGCCGGCAGCCGAGACGGGGAGGCATAGTAGCCGGTGAAAACCGAGCCGACTCCGGTCATGGCGGGCGATGGCGGCGTCTCGCGTCGTTATCTTGTTGAAGGCATCGTCAAGCAACTATCGCTAACCTACTCGTTCCGGCGGCGAGATGGAGGAGCTTGGAAGCCGGCGATGGTGTCGCCGGTGGAGGGTTGGAGTGGCCAGCCCAGGATGGTCGCCGACGTGGGGGTCCAGCCTGAATAAAGGCGGCGGTCCTAGGGCCTGGACTCGTGATCTGGCCGGAGTGTTGAGTTCCGGAAGGCTTCGCCGATGAATGTAACAGTGCTTTTGCCTGGAGTTTGTTGGATCGGAGGTATTCGGTAGTGCGCACCCATGTTTTTATTCCGACCGATTGGTTCTGGAGGGAGCGGCGCGAAGCTCTTTTTCTTTTATTGACATCAAGTGACTATGGATCCATGATGAAAGTCGGAAGAAGAGAATTTCATGAAGGCCAGAGGGGAGGACTAGCTAAGGGAGCTTCAAGTCTTTGCGATGTTGAGGGACTTGCTTGGTGTTTCGGGCTTCACAACAGCGGTATAAAAGTGGGGGCGACAACACAGGTGAAGTGCAGAGTCCTACCTTCAGGGTGAAAACCCAAGGTCTGGCCTTAATTGGTTGTGCCTGGCAATGTCCTTGGTGGAGGTATTTGTTTTGAGAGCGGGGACTAGTCTGTAATTCAGGTGTTGTCTTGACGGTGGATGTATTACTGTTGTTAGGCCCGAGATACTCGTAGCGGGACTTTTGTTTCTTAGTTTTCTTTTCTTGTTTTTGGCTGTGTGCATCCGTAGTGCCATTAGGGTGGTGCGTTGTTGCAGAGGCTGGGTGTAATTGGTATCTTCTTGATATTAATATATTCCCTTTATCGAAAAAAGATGGAGAAGAAAAGTACTCCCTCCGATCATAATAAGTATTGTGTCAGAGTTTTAGTTTAATTAGTTTAAATTTGAACTAAAACATCGATATTTACCATGGATCGGAGCGAGTAGTTGAAATTACTCTCTTCAGCCTAAATTAACTAGCGCACATCAGAATTATACTTGTAAATTGTAATGGACAACAATATGGCTGCACCAATTAATTTGGGCTAAGGAGTACATTCTGTGCGTTGGATGGTTTTGTGACGGTGTGGACCTAGAAGGCCACAACAAGCGTTTGGCTTTGGGTCTACGACAACAGGAACACATTCTGTCATAATCTTTGGATGGCGCGAAATTGTTCGTGCAATCGTGCCGAATAAAGGTGCAATGATTTTTGCACCGAATGTCCTCTGTCGCCTGAGAAAAGAGAAGGATTGCTGTTGCATGTCAACAGACGCAGCGCGACACGTAGAAATCGATCGATGTAAAGAGGCAGAGGCGTGTCAACTTCAAGCTCTGTTTCATCATATTTGCGAGCTCCTCTTTCGGGCTGCTGTGCAACCTGGCTTTTATTGCTGGTGAGACTTCCACTTGGGTTGAACCCTCCGGCCCTCCCTAGCTAATACAAGGACGGTAATTTCCTCAGTACCCCTTCAAATAAAATGCATGATATGGTCATTAATAAATAATATGTGCGTTCATAGGGGTGAGTAACTGAGTATATGGCCTATGTCTGTAGTGTGTTTCGTAAAATAAAATTGAGACACATCTAACCCGGCGAAATTAACATGGCCCAATTAAATATGGACAGACACGTATGCATGTGTAATTCCGTATGGTCCAATAGCTTCTGTGCGACCTTTTTTCGGAATTAGCTAGAAGCCAACGTCCTTTGCCAGAATAGCTGCAATGTGAAGCTTCTCACGGTCAAAATAGCTTAGACGCAACACGGGTCTTAAGCTCGGTGGACATCGTTATCCGTTTATATCAACTCATCCATCTCACCGCTGATCCACATATTGTCCAGTGAGCATGGAATCCACCTCGCTGCGGGACCCACAACTCAACCACCTCAGCGCTGACCCACACATTGCCCAGCGAGCTTGGGATCCACCTCACCGCGGGACCTAGAACTTGCCTAGCTCAGCTTAGTACAAGATGGGAGCCTCCGCTCGCCCTTACCTGCCTGTCGCCCCTATTTCCTCCCCTTATTCTTCTTCTATGACGACAACGCGCGCGATTACGGCCGACGATATGTGTTGACCTCTAGTTGAGCCTTCCGCACCTCATGGCCTAAGTATGGCGCAGTGACTATGATAAGATGTCCCGATAGCACACGCGCCGCGCCATTGAAGCGATTGGTCACAACAAAAGAGGAGAATGGGAACTTTGAGCGAGAATTTGTGAAGTGCGAGAGCAAGACAGAGCTGGGAAAGGTTAGATCTGAGTTTTTCATCGGCCTTTTTTCTCTGATTTCTGCAGATTCCTTGATTTTTCCTCCGATTTAGGACTTAGGGTTCGTGTGCTCTTTTTTAGAATATGAAGAAATGTAGCTATTTTGAGTGGAGGCTTCAAGTGGAGGGCATCATTGGTTTAGGAGGAGGGGCACAATGCGGGAGCTTAATCAAGCGTCGACGGTGGAGACATTAGGCTCGGGCAGTGTCACTAGTGATGCAGAACTGATGGGAAGAAACTCATCAAGCACCTAAGACAGATGGTTGGTTCGAAGAAGCAAGCAAATGTGATCAATGCGGCATTTTATTTCTGTATGATTACTCTGGGAATTGTTTACATGTTGTTGATCAGTCGTTAGACGTTCTTATTTTACTGTAGTTACTTTAGTTTGTGTCTGAATGTAAACTTAATTATATGTATAATTTGCACTCTGGCTTTCCTAATCAATAAAATGTGGCAGCGATTTGACCAAAAAAATTCTGCGTTCTTCAGTTTGGTTAGTTAATGAAATGTTGTCTTCCCAAAAGAAAAGTAATTGTTTGGCTTGGCCTTGCCATTGAGAAAGGAAGCCCGGCCTTCTACTCCAATTTTTTAAGACAAAACAAGAGAATTTGTAATGATTTGCAATTAACTAATAGTGTGTTTGGCAACTTTGGAGAATGGGAGTGTGAATTTGGAGACCCTAGCCGCTGGCCAATCCACACTCCACAATTATCTAGAGCAACCATTTATTAAGAGAAATACCAACGGAGCAAGGCAGACAAAGGGTAAGATTGTGATAAATATTGGGAAACGGTTTATTAGCAAATGTTGTTAGCCCATTACAATTATGCGGCCTGCAGCGTTTGGAGGTCCACAAATGGGTGAGACTATGTTAAATATTCATAAACCATTCACCATGACAGTCTCCTTAGGCCCAGGCCAATGAGTTGACGAGATTTCCCACTATGTGATACGGATGAAGTCAAGAACTTTTCTGGCTAATACGCCAAAGAAGTAATTGGTCGGATTTAACATCATCTTGTACTTTAAAAGGTTGTCAAAGGTTTCCTGGAGAGGTAGGCGTATATGTTCCAACCAATTTGGTCATTGATGCACCACTGCATCGTACGCTGGTAGGTAGCACATGTGTTTTTCAAACCAAAAGTCATGGTAATATAGCAATTTGTACTGTATGGTGTGATGAACAAGGTCGCTAATTGGTCGGACTCTCGCATCCGGATCTGATGATACCTGAAATAAAGATCTAGAAAACAAATGGGTTTTGATCCTGCCATCAAATTAATGACTTGATCAATGCGAGGCAAAGGAAACAGATCCTTCGGGTAGTGTTTGTTCAAGACGGTATAATCAATGAATATTCTTAGTATTTTAGTGTTCTTTTTGGGTACAAGGACTGGATTCGCAGCCCAGTTAGTATGGATCACTTCTCTAACAAATCCTACTTCTAAAATCTTAGCTAGTTCTTTTCCTATGACGCGGTGTTTCTTGTCTCTAAAGGGTCTCAAAGCTTGCTTCACCAGCTTGGCACCGGGGTTGATGTTTAGTGAGTGATCGACGAGTTCCCTAGGTAGTCCGAACATGTTAGAGGTCTGTCATGCGAAGATAGCTATATTTTGCGGAGGAACTCGATGAACGCGTCTTCCTATTTCGGATCCACGGCTGCTCCAATGGCTTTGGTCTTAGAGGAATATCCATCAGTAAGCTCTACCTTCTTGGCTTCTCTATAGCCTTGAACGAAGGATTGTGGTTGGAAATCGGCTTCTTGAGGGCGGGCATCTCTATCGGATCCACCTGGCTCCTCATGTCTCTCAGCTCCTCGGTTTTGAGGACAAATTCAGCAAAGCCGGCTTCTCCTAACTCGCACTCTTGAGCTTTCTTGTAGTTGCCCCAAACAGTAATGCTACCTTCGGTCCTGGTATCTTCAGTTTGTTGTAGATGGAGCATGCCCTTGCATAGACCTTGTGGTAAGTTGGCCTGCCGAACATCACATGGTAGGAACTTCTAAAGGGCACAACTTCAAATGTGATCATTTCTTTGCGGTAATTTTGTACGTCGTTCAAGGCCACATGAAGTGTTATGGTACCTAGTGAGTTCGCCGTTTTACCCGGAACCACCCCGTGGAACTCTATGCTGCTGTGCTTGAGATGAGTTTGCGATGGGTTCATCTTCTTCAAGGTTTCCATGTGCATGATGTTGAGCCTGGCTCCTCCGTCCATGAAGCACTTGGAGAAGTCATATCCGTCAATCCTACGGTTGACTACCAGGCCATAGTGCTCCTTAAGTATCAGCTCCGGGTGGTCCTCATGGCTCCAGGTGATGGAACTTTTCGACCACATCACGTATTGGGGGAGTTTTCACATTGTGGCATTTAAAGCCCGCGGGCTAGATTGTTTTAGCCTTTGCGGTGGGTCTTCCAAGGAAAGTTTGATAAATAGTTGCGCTTTTCTTGTCATAAGGATTTTTGGATTTTGATGCGGTATCCCCTTCGGGTTCCAGCGGAGCCTCGCCCTCATCCATTTCACTTGTTTCCTTAGCCTCTTCCATTGCCTTGCCCCCCTTTTCAGCGTGGCCTATTCTTCCGGGCGCGCCTATAGCCAGCTTCCGGATACGCCATAAGGTCGTTGACGAGCTTGCACTTGCAGTTTGTTTGAGTGGATTTTCCGTTGGCGTCAAGGTGAGCTAAGAAGGGAATACCCTATATTCTTCGTATGTTTGGGGAGGACGAGATCCGACAGTTGTGATCTCGTCACTGGCTCACTGCACTGCTGCCCCTGTCGGCTCTGCCTCCAAGACCGCGGACTCGGCCTCCTCCTTGGCCTCTTTGCTGGAACACCATGGCTACCATGTCGTATTCACCCTGTTGTTGGTCCTCTGACGGATTTTTTTTGCTTGTTGTTGTTGTTGTTGTTGTTGTTGTTGTTGTTGTTGTTGTTGTTGTTGTTGTTGTTGTTGTTGTTGTTGTCTTTCTTTCGCTGATTTGGGACTACGAAAGCTGGAGGGAACCATGAGCATCGTCATCCATTGTTGCATAGGCACTAGCAGTTGCGATCATACCATTGAGGGTGAGGGTTTGAGAGTCATGCTCGTGTGTTAACGTGTGGCGTAGGATTCCTCCTCTATTGAGGCCACCAATGAAGGCTAGTGATACGTTGCAAGCATATCTATAATTTTTGATGCTCCATGCTTGTTTTACACCAATTCCTATATGTTTTGCTCACACTTTGTTGCACTTTTATACATTTTCCGGCAGTATCCTATTAACAAGATGTTCCCTGTTTTCCGCTGTTTTGTATTTTAGAAAAGTTGTGCAGGAAATATTCTCAGAATTGGATGAAACAAAAGCCGAAGTCAATATTTTACCGTAACGAAGACAGAGTCCAGAGGAGGGGGGGGGGGTCGAAGAGGCACCACACGGCGGCCTGACCACCCCATGGCGCGGCCAAAGGTGGGCCCGCGCCAAGGGGTGGTGTGGGCCACCCTGGCCTCCACCGACCTCACCCTTTCGCCTATTTATTCACGATCTCGGAAAAATCTGAAGACCCGAGCCTCCATCCACGAAAAGTTCCATCGCGGCAGCCATTGCAGACCCTAACTCGGGAGGGTTCTGAAGCTCTTCCTGGCACCCTGTCGGAGGGGGAAATCATCGCCTGAGGCATCTACATCGCCATGCCCGCCTCCAAAATGATGCGTGAGTAGTTCATCCCTAGACTATGGGTCCATAGCAGTAGCTAGATGGCTGTCTTCTCCAATTTGTGCCTCATGTTTAGATCTTGTGAGCTGCCCTACATGATTGTAACATCCCAAATTTTCAAACAAAGAAGAAAATGAATTTTCTTTTTTCCGAAATTTGGAACCAACAAAAACTTTTACTACATATGATGCTATGCATAGTGCTCATACCTAATCCTTGTATTATTTCCATGATTGTTTGTTTATTGCATTGAACATATTTCCAAAACCCTAAACCCTAACCTTCTCAAAACCAAATAAATCAAATATGAAGAAACAAAAATAAAATAAAAAGACCTATGGGGGCATATAGCCATAGCATGCAAATATTGACCAATACCATTCTTACTTTTCTAAATTGTGGTGAACATTGTTAGACCCCACTAAACCCTAAACCTCACCCCTCTTCTCACCATCCATTATAAACAAAATAAAAATAAATTAAATTAAAAAGGAAAGGCCTATGTAAGCCTATGACTAATATTTGATAATAATCAATTAGGCCTTGCTCTACCTTGTTGGATGATTTGAAAGGCCTAAACAAACCTAACCTAATACTTACCAACTCAATCAAATGTAAAATAAAAAGGAAAGAAAATTATGCATGGAAGCATATGTGGCACTTAGCCATATTACCAAATCTTGCCCTATGCATTCATACTCTACCCAAATGGTTTGAAACCATCTCTAAACCTAATCTCACCCTAAGTGGACCCTAGACCATGCCCAAGTAAAGCAAGAGGAACAAAATAGAAGAATAAGGAAAATTGAAATATCACCTCTTATGTGTTTATGGCCATTTTTGCAAATCTTTGAACTAGGCCTTTTGGAATTGTTTCAATGGTTTGAAAATGTTCCTAAACTAATAAGAATCAGCTTTGCATCAAAGAAACCAAAATCAAATCAAAGAAAAATCAAAAACCTAGTTACATGTGATAATGGTCACATGTGACAATTTTAACGTCTTACCCACTTTGAGCCCTTTTATTAAGAGATTCTTAAACTAAACCACCTCAACTCTTTGCACCTCATCCAAGACCTTATCAAGATGAACAACTTTGGTGTTGACCACCTTGACCAGATTATTGACCATTGCTCAAAATAGTCAACCCAAGATGCTACATTGAAACAAATTCTAGATTCCCTCCACTTTTGGAATTTTCACAAACCACTTCCAAATTTCAAACCAAGATCACCAATGAGTGCCAAACCTTTTTGGGAACACATCTATGCAGAAATTTGGTCAAAATTCAACACACATGAGACCTTTGCTTGTACTATTTGTGGAGCACATAGAATAGAATTAGGGTACAACCACTATTCCAACAACTAGGTACCTCTCACCCTCTCTCTCTTTGGCTCATCAATAGTGCATTGTACTTCTAAATGACCTCACTTAACCTAGCCATGCTCACCTACCACAAGGACACACCATGTCATGGTTTATGTCACATAAACTTTGGCAATAATCCAATGTACAAGCTCTAGCTCTCTCTAGCCTAGGCCACCTTGCCAAACCATCTTGCCTCACCTTACTTTAGCAAGCCATGACCTCAGAGACAAGTGGATTGCACCCAAACCATCAAGAACACACCATGCCAATCACCATGATCACCACCATGCCACACCTGCTCCCTCTCTTCCCCTCTCTCTCACACCATGTCAACGAAGCTGGCCCCACTCCTCTGGCTCTGCTGGCGCACACCCTGGCCCAGGAGAGGACGATGACGCTCAGAACACGATGCGCCCAGTGACACCAGAACGCGCTAGAGCGCGCACGGCGATGCCACTGGACACGCCAGTACCCGCAAGCGCCCCGTCGCCTTTGATCACCTCTCGCCCCTCCTTTCTCCCGCGAACCCTTCGCATCACCAGCAACCCCCAGGACACCCTCACCTGCCCTCGCACGCCCTGTCGCCGTCGCCATGGTCGACGCCGTCCGCTGCAGTACACGGGTACGTGTAACATCCCAAATTTCAATAAAAGAAAGTTAGAAGAATTCCAGAGAGCAAAATTTTCAAACCAACAAAAACTTTTTAAATTGCATATAGTTCCATGCATAGGACTTGTGCATTTGATTGATATGCCATGATGATTGTTATTAGGTGTATAAGCTAAACCCTAAAACCCTAATGTGATCATGAGAAGATCACCAACCAAAATAAATCAAAAAGAGAAAGAAAATCAAATAAAAGAAAACCCTAAAACCCTCAGATATGCCCTATGGCATTTTTATAAATTTTGACCCTAGACCCATTTGGTCTTCACCATTAGTGGAATAATGTTACTAAACACTTATTACAACTTTTGGAATCAAAAGATCACAATTCAAATGGATTTCAAATACAAAATTGGCTCACATATGATAATGGCCAAATCTACCAATTATAGTCTGATCACCACTTTGAGCCTCTGTAATTCAAAATTTTCAAACTAAACCTTGCTAAATCTTTGCACCTCATCCAAGACAACATCAAGGTGAACACTTTCTGTAAAGATCACCATGCCAAATTCTTTTTAGATCAATAGCTATGCTCATCCAAAGTTGCAACATTTTATTAAGTGCAACAATCTAACACTTAGCCAAATTTGCAAAACTTTGAATTTAACAATTCCACCACCACACTCCATCACCTCTGGTCATTTCTAACTAAATGAAATACTCACAATTCAAAACTTGCAACCATTTGAATTAAACCAAATTTGGACAAAATTCACAAATAATCAATATGGAACTATTTGACACTATTTCAAATAGTGATCTAACCTAACCCTAACTACACCATTTGCTCCCTACTGGTTCCCTTGTCCCCTCTCTCACTTAACACCCCACAGCAACCCTAGGGAGGCAAGCCCTAGCTTGCATGGCATGGCCATGCCGGCCATGTCGAGCCTCCCCTCTCTCCATTGCTCTCCAACCCTGGCCCTGGTGTCCAGTAGCTCCACCTCACCTCCCTACCTTAGCCTAGGCAAGCCATCGTCGAGGAGAACGCCGACCATCGCCAGAACGCGCGCGCCCAGGACGGCGACGCCATGCCGATGACGTCGCACGTGTGCACGCCCGTAGACGCCGCTGGACACGCGCCGCCTCGCCACCCTGCGCCTTGCCTGGACCCCCTCTCAACGAGTTGAGCATCGCCGCGTCGCCACGAACCCGCCAGACATGGATACTGAAGGAGATATGCCCTAGAGGCAATAATAAAGTGGTTATTATTTATATCTTTATGTTTATGATAAATATTTATATATCATGCTATAATTGTATTAACCGAAACATTAGTACATGTGTGATATGTAGACAACAAGAAGTCCCTAGTATGCCTCTTAAACTAGTTTGTTGATTAATGGATGATTAGTTTCATAATCATGAACATTGGATGTTATTAATAACAAGGTTATATCATTATATGAATGATGTAATGGACACACCCAATTAAGCGTAGCATAAGATCTCGTCATTAAGTTATTTGCTATAAACTTTCGATACATAGTTACCTAGTCCTTATGACCATGAGATCATGTAAATCACTTATACCGGAAAGGTACTTTGATTACACCAAACACCACCGCGTAAATGGGTGGCTATAAAGGTGGGATTAAGTATCCGGAAAGTATGAGTTGAGGCATATGGATCAACAAGTGGGATTTGTCCATCCCGATGACGGATAGATATACTCTGGGCCCTCTCGGTGGAATGTCGTCTAATGTCTTGCAAGCATATGAATGAGTTCATAAGAGACCACATACCACGGCACGAGTAAAGAGTACTTGTCAGGAGACGAGGTTGAACAAGGTATAGAGTGATACCGAAGATCAAACCTCGGACAAGTAAAATATCGCGTGACAAAGGGAATTGGTATTGTATGTGAATGGTTCATTCGATCACTAAAGTCATCGTTGAATATGTGGGAGCCATTATGGATCTCCAGATCCCGCTATTGGTTATTGGTCGGAGTGAGTACTCAACCATGTCCGCATAGTTCACGAACCGTAGGGTGACACACTTAAAGTTGGATGTTGAAATGGTAGTACTTGAATATGGAATGGAGTTCGAATATTTGTTCGGAGTCCCGGATGAGATCCCGGACATCACGAGGAGTTCCGGAATGGTCCGGAGAATAAGATTCATATATAGGATGTCATTTTATGTGAATTAAAATGTCGCGGAAGGTTCTATGGAAGGTTCTAGAAGGTTCTAGAAAAGTTCGGAAGAAACCACCAAGGAAGGTGGAGTCCACATGGGACTCCACCTCCATGGCCGGCCAACCCTAGTGGGGGAGGAGTCCCAAGTGGACTCCCCTTAGGGGGCCGGCCACCCCCCATATGGGAGGTGGAACTCCCACCTCTAGTGGGAGTCCTAGCTTGGCTAGGTTTCCCTCCATATGGAAGGTTTTTGGTTCGGGTCTTATTCGAAGACTTGGAGACCAACTCTTGGGGTTCCACCTATATAATGAGGGCCAAGGGGGAGGGGGCCGGCCACCTAAAAACACCACCAAGGTGGCCGCACCCCATAGTGGCCGGCGCCCCCTCTCCCCAAACCCTAGCCGCCCCGCTCCTCCACTTCCCGCACGCTTAGCGAAGCTCCGCCGGACTTCTCCACCACCACCGACACCACGCCGTCGTGCTCGTCGGATTCAAGAGGAGCTATTACTTCCGCTGCCCGCTGGAACGGGGAGGTGGACGTCGTCTTCATCAACAACCGAACGTGTGACCGAGTACGGAGGTGCTGCCCGTTCGTGGCGCCGGAACCGATCGTGATCAAGATCTTCTACGCGCTTTTGCAAGCGGCAAGTGAACGTCTACCGCAGCAACAAGAGCCTCATCTTGTAGGCTTTGGAATCTCTTCAAGGGTGAGACTCGATACCCCCTCGTTGCTACCGTCTTCTAGATTGCATCTTGGCTTGGATTGCGTGTTCGCGGTAGGAAAATTTTTGTTTTCTATGCAACGTTGTCCTACAGTGGTATCAGAGCCGTGTCTATGCATAGATGGTTGCACGAGTAGAACACAATGGTTTTATGGGCGTTGATGCTCTTGTTATCTTTAGTTTGAGTACTTTGCATCTTTGTGGCATAGTGGGATGAAGCGGCTCGGACTAACTTTACATGACCGCGTTCATGAGACTTGTTCCTCGTTCGACATGCAACTTGTATTGCATAAGAGGCTTTGCGGGTGTCTATCTCTCCTACTATAGTGAAGATTCAATTTACTCTTCTATTGAAAACATTAGTATCAACGTTGTGGTTCATGTTCGTAGGTAGATTAGATCTCTCTCGAAAACCCTAAACCACTTAAAATATGCAAACCAAATTAGAGACGTCTAACTTGTTTTTGCAGGGTTTGGTGATGTGATATGGCCATAATGTGATGATGAATATGTATGAGATGATCATTATTGTATTGTGGCAACCGGCAGGAGCCTTATGGTTGTCTTTAAATTTCATGTTGAGTAGTATTTCAAAGTAGTTGTAATAGTTGCTACATGGAGGACAATCATGAAGACGGCGCCATTGACCTTAACGCTTCACCGACGATGATGGAGATCATGCCCGAAGATGATGGAGATCATGTCCGTGCTTTGGAGATGAAGATCAAAGGCGCAAAGACAAAAGGGCCATATCATATCACATATGAACTGCATGTGATGTTAATCCTTTTATGCATCTTATTTTGCTTAGATCGCGACGGTAGCATTATAAGATGATCCCTCACTAAAATCTCAAGATAATAAAGTGTTCATCCTTAGTAGCACCGTTACCAAGTCTTGTCGTTTCGAAGCATCTCGTGATGATCGGGTGTGATAGATTCAATAAGTACATACAACGGGTGCAAGACAGCTTTGCACATGCGGATACTAAGGTGGCCTTGACGAGCCTAGCATGTACGTACATGGTCTCGGAACACGTGATACCGAAAGGTAGAGCATGAATCATATGGTTGATATGATGAACACTTTGAGTGTTCGCCATTGAAATCACACCTTTTCTCGTGATGATCGGGTTTAGGTATGGTGGATTTGGTTCGTGTGATCACTAAGACAATGCGAGGGATATTGTTTTGAGTGGGAGTTCACCTAGATTTTTAATTATGTTGAATTAAAATTTGAACTCAATTTGTCATAAACTTAGTCTAAACTTTTGCAAATATATGTTGTAGAGATGGCGTCCCCAATCAATTTTAATCAGTTCCTAGAGAAAGAGAAACTTAAGAGCAACGGTAGCAACTTCACCGACTGGTTCCGTCATGTGAGGATCTTCCTCTCTGGCGGAAATCTGCAATATGTGCTTGATGCACCGCTAAGTGACCCTCCTGCAGAAACTGAAACCGATGAAGTAAAAGCTGTTTACGAGACTCGGAAAATTCGGTACTCTCAAGTCCAGTGTGCTATCCTGTGCAGTCTGGAATCCGATCTTCAAAAATGTTTTGAGCACCACGATCCTCATGAGTTGATGAAAGAGCTGAAAGCTATTTTTGAGACTCATGCGGCCGTGGAATGCTATGAAGCATCGAAACAATTCTTCAGCTGCATGATGGAAGAAGGCAGCTCCGTTAGTGAGCACATGCTCGCCATGACCGGGCATGCGAAGAAACTCAGTGACTTGGGAATAGTGATTCCTAACAGACCGGGGATTAATCGTGTCCTACAATCACTGCCACCAAGTTACAAGAACTTCGTGATGAACTACAATATGCAGAACATGAACAAGGAGTTACCTGAACTTTTTGGCATGCTAAAAGCTGCTGAGATTGAGATCAAGAAAGAGCACCAAGTGTTGATGGTCAACAAGACCACCGAGCTTCAAGAAACAGGGCAAGTCTAAGGGAAAATTCAAGAAGGGTGGCAAGAAAGCTGCCACACCTCCCGTGAAACCTAAGAACGGCCCTAAGCCCGATGCTCGAGTGCTATTACCGCAAGGAGAAGGGACACTCGGAAGCGTAATTGCTCCAAGTATCCGGCTGATCCGAAGAGCGGCCTTGTCAAGAAGAAGAAAGAAGGTATATCTGATATACATGTTATAGATGTACATTTCACTCGGTTCTCGTTCTAGTACCTGGGTATTTGATACTCGGTTCGGTTGCTCACATTTGTAACTCGAAACAGGAACTAAAGAATAAACGACAACCGCTGAAAGATGAAGTGACGATGCGTGTTGGAAATGGATCCAAGGTCAATGTGATCGCAATCGGCACACTTCCTCTACATCTACCTTCGGGATTAGTTTTAAGCCTAAATAATTGTTATTATGTACCTGCGTTGAGCATGAACATTATATCCGGATCTTGTTTAATGCAAGACGGTTATTCATTCAAGTCTGAGAATAATGGTTGTTCTATTTTTATGAATAATATCTTTTATGGTCGAGCACCACAAAAGAATGGCTTATTTCGTTAGATCTCGATAGTAGTGATACGCATATACATAACGTTAATGCTAAACGAATTAAATTGAATGATAATTCTACTTATATGTGGCACTCGTCGTCTTGGTCATATTGGAGTGAAACGCATGAAGAAACTCCATACCGATGGATTACTTGAATCACTTGACTTTGAGTCACTTGATAGATGCGAAGCATGTCTAATGGGAAAAATGACTAAGACTCCATTTTCTGGTATGATGGAGCGAGCTACTGACTTATTGGAAATCATACATACCGATGTATGCGGACCAATGAGCGTAGCATCGCGTGGTGGTTATCGTTATGTTCTAACCTTCACAGATGATCTGAGTAGATATGGGTATATCTATTTCATGAAACATAAATCCGAAACTTTCGAGAAGTTTAAGGAATTTCAAAGTGAAGTAGAAAATCAACGTAACAAGAAGATTAAATTTCTACGGTCTGATCGTGGAGGTGAATATCTGAGTTATGAGTTTGGCATGCATTTAAAGAAATGTGGAATGCTTTCACAATTGACACCGCCGGGAACACCTCAACGTAACGGTGTGTCCGAACGTCGTAATCGAACTCTCTTAGATATGGTTCGTTCTATGATGTCTCTTACTGATTTGCCGTTATCTTTTTGGAGTTATGCATTAGAGACAGCAGCATTCACTTTAAATAGAGCACCATCAAAATCCGTAGAAACGACACCGTATGAATTATGGTTTAATAAGAAACCTAAGCTGTCGTTCCTGGAAGTTTGGGGTTGCGAAGCCTATGTAAAGAAGTTACAACCGGACAAGCTAGAACCCAAAGCGGAGAAATGCGTCTTCATAGGATACCCTAAGGAAACTATAGGGTACACTTTCTATCACAGATCCGAAGGCAAAATCTTTGTTGCTAAGAACGGAACCTTTCTTGAGAAAGAATTTCTCACTAAAGAAGTGACTGGAAGAAAAGTAGAACTCGATGAGATTGATGAATCTATACTCGTTGATCTGAGTAGCATAGTACCGGAAGTTGTACCTGTACCGCCTACACCGGCAACAGAGGAAGCTAATGATAATGATCATGAAACTTCGAACGAGGAAACTACTGAACCTCGCAGATCGACAAGGGAACGTACCACTCCTGATTGGTATGATCCTTGTCTAAATGTCATGATTGTGGATAACAATGATGAGGATCCTGCGATGTATGAAGAAGTGATGATGAGCCCAGATTCCAACAAATGGCAAGAAGCCATGTGTTGTGGGTATACTTCATGGGTGTACCATCGACAGTGCCTAGATCCGGCAAGCCCGGGTGGCCCACGGATGGTGATGAAGCATGTGGCCCATCGGGCGGCCCAGTTGCTGTTGATCATGAAGGAAGAAGTCCGGCCCAGGATCAGTAAGCCGGATCCGTACCGACATTAGGAGTAACCCGGATCCACGGAGGCCCATGAGGAACCCGGATCCAGTACGACGTATATGGAAGGCGGATCCTTGACGTACACGGCAAGACATTGTACCGTAGTTAGGCTATCTGTAATCCGGCTAGGACTCTCCATGTAAACCCTAGATCCGTGCGCCTTTATAAGCCGGATCCCGGGAGCCCTAGAGACACAACCACAACTCATTGTAACAACGCGAAAGCGCCCAGATAATTCCAGACAAGCAGCAGTAGGCCCTGTCATCATGCAGGTGTTCCGAAGCTGGGTAAATCGCGTACCACCATCCCGTGTGCTCTCCGCCCTATGGCCCCTTCTTCTCCCCCTCGTGAGGATCCCTCCTCCGAGGTACCGTCGATTAGGCAACGACAGTTGGCGCCCACCGTGGGGCCTGTGGCGTCTGGAGGCCGGAACCGGGAGGGTTCCGCCGTGGGAAGCTACGACGACACCATCGCTGTGGGGCGCGTCCTCTACGCCGGAAATCTGCCGATCGTCCCTCCGGATGAGTGCTGGATTCCGGCTAGAACAAACCCCGTCAAGCTCTCCATCGTCCCAATTGGCGGCATACACATCTTCATCGGGGAAACCGTCGATTCCGACGGAAACCCACTGGTAAGTAACGCAGACGCGACCGCCGCAGAGCTGGACGCTGTCGCGAAGATCCGATCTGAGACGCAGGAGCTTCCTAAGGAAGATTCCGCCTCGGATCTGGAAATTTCAAAGCCCACCCAATCCGCCCCTGTGCAGGAAACAACGGTGGAAGACCAATGCAGATCCGCCTGGGTCTCCCAGGTGTTAGAAAAGCAGAGGTGCCACTTCGTACACTTCTTGGCCCACACCGCCGGAACCGCCCCTCAAGAAGATGGAGCTGGTCCTGAGCAGGTAGAGGCACCGGAAAACGGCGCAGATCCGGATCAGGCTGAGCCTGTCGGAGAAAGCGAAGCTCCGGTTGAAGAGTCGATTTTGGGCAATTTGAGCCCAATTTCCGGAGATACCCCCTCCATGGATACTGACGAGTTTAACCGCAAGCTAGGGAGTACGGTTTCGGTGATCGGTCCGAAGTCGACTCCGCCCAGCCTAAGCGGGTTCTCGCAACGAGAGAGCAGCTGGGACAAACTGGATCCGAAGACCCAACCAGCCAATCCGACCCTCAACCATCCCAACAAGGATCTCCAATGTCTCGG
>NC_061512.1:115887022-115971117 GCF_022539505.1 Lolium rigidum | reverse complement strand
ACCTTGCTAACTCTTTGCACCTCATCCAAGACAACATCAAGGTGAACACTTTCTCGTAAAGATCACCATGCCAAATTCTTTTTAGATCAATAGCTATGCTCATCCAAAGTTGCAACATTTTATTAAGTGCAACAATCTAACACTTAGCCAAATTTGCAAAACTTTGAATTTAACAATTCCACCACCACACTCCATCACCTCTGGTCATTTCTAACTAAATGAAATACTCACAATTCAAAACTTGCAACCATTTGAATTAAACCAAATTTGGACAAAATTCACAAATAATCAATATGGAACTATTTGACACTATTTCAAATAGTGATCTAACCTAACCCTAACTACACCATTTGCTCCCTACTGGTTCCCTTGTCCCCTCTCTCACTTAACACCCCACAGCAACCCTAGGGAGGCAAGCCCTAGCTTGCATGGCATGGCCATGCCGGCCATGTCGAGCCTCCCCTCTCTCCATTGCTCTCCAACCCTGGCCCTGGTGTCCAGTAGCTCCACCTCACCTCCCTACCTCAGCCTAGGCAAGCCATCGTCGAGGAGAACGCCGACCATCGCCAGAACGCGTGCGCCCAGGACGGCGACGCCATGCCGATGACGTCGCACGTGTGCACGCCCGCATACGCTGCTGGACACGCGCCGCCTCGCCACCCTGCGCCTTGCCTGGACCCCCTCTCAACGAGTTGAGCATCGCCGCGTCGCCACGAACCCGCCAGACATGGAGACGACCGCGACCCATGCCCGCCGGCGCCGGAGACGACGACCCGATCCCGTGAACGCCGCGGCAGACGCGGAAGCAATGCGACCAATCCAGCCACCGCCTACCCTAGCTGTCGCCACCCAGAGGACCGCCATGATGCACTGAGCAGTGCGCCGCCCTCGCCTAGCTCGATAGACCACCGGAGAAGCCGCGCCATGGTCGAGTTCGCCGCACCAACCACGGCCACCCCCTCGCCTATAAAAGGAGACCTCCCCTCGTCGATCTAAGCACACCATCGCCTTTCCCTCTTCTCACTCGACCACCTGAGCCACTCCACTGCCTCGATTAGCCACCGGCGCCGCTCAATTGCTACACCACTGCCCGTGACCGCCGCCGAAGCTCGCCGTCGATTGGAGCCGCCCCAGGACAAGCCGACGGTACCAGGAGCTTCGCCGTCGTCGACATCATCCCCGAGCACACTGCCCACCCTAGCTGGAGCCACGGTGAGCTCTCCGACCCCCTAGTGCCGCCGCGCCAGTGAGCTTCTCTCGCCGGCGACGACGATGAACGAGCGCCGTCGATCTGGCCTCTAATCCAACGTCCCACAGCTCGCGTACCGTTTCGCGCGTTTAAGAGACGCTGACGGGTGGCCCCCACCTCGTCAGACGGCCCACGCACACTAGACGCGTTGCTGGGCCGAGTTTCTATTTTTCAAACCGTTTCGGCCCATTAGCTTTTCCCGCCGGCCTGTTAATTCAAATCCTATTTAATCAAATCCAATTAATTTCAATACTGCCCCAACTTTGAAAATCCATAGATTCAAATTGGCTTAACCAAATTCAATGAATTTTATATGGTTGGAAAGCTAGTGAAAAGGTCTACAAAATGCCACTGGTCCCACGTCAAGATTTGTTGTGGAATTAATCTGATAAAAAGAAGAAGACAGGAATTTTTCCCTATTCAAATAATTATTAAAAATCAACCAAAATAGATATTAAGTTAGTTCCAACTCTAATAGCTCACATTTGACTTACACTAATTGTTTATGCAAGAAAATGGTGTGGTCACTTTGCATGATCATGCCCTAGTTTAATTAATGAATAATATGGATAGTTTATGTAGTTGATATTGTCCAAAACTATTAAGTAAATCATATGAAGTCTTATACTTCATTTAAACTTGGTCTCAAATGAATTCATGTGATGTTTGGACCCCTGGCCCAAACTCTCTTATATGAATTACTTAGAGATTTAAATCATATGTAGCATTATTAAATCATATGAGGTGATCTACCTCATTTAAATCATGTTCTCAAATGATAATGATGAATGTTTGACTTAGGTCAATATAAGCTCATGTATGATTGTTTGAGAAATTAAAGCTTAAGAAGATTTCAATAAGAGGAAATTATTTCTCAAGAACCCTATGGAAACTATCATTTACATATTAAATAAAAAGAAGTAAATCCTCCTCAAGCCACACAACCAATGCACCCAATTTAGATCAATTGTGTGCTTAGAATAGTTTGTGTGATTATATGTGATATATGGAATAGCCATTGAATTAGTGAGTAATTATACTCGTATTTAAATTTAGACGCTAGCACCGGAGAGTACACGGAAGAAGAAGGTTGCTACCAAGAGGAGGAGGAGGAGAATTTTGAGAACTACCAAGGCAAGCTAATATTCTTGCGAAGTTCAAAGCCCTTTGGGGCAAGGCACCATGAATCTTATCCTTTCTTACCTAAGCCGATCCCAAGTTTATACATTACAAGTTTTTACTTGTTTTCTCAAGAAGTTGCTTTTATAGTTAACTTTGGTCAAAGTAAAGAAGTTTACTAGAGTAGTAAAGTTAGTCTCCATCAAGAAAAGCAAGATAGCACCCCTCATGATTTAGAGCTAGTGCTAATGAATAAAACTTGACTACTCTAGATGGGAACAATGTGACTTGAAATGAATTTGAAACCTTGGAATGATGAAGCATTCCATTGAATGATTTTTGAAGGTGAATAAGACAAAGAGAAGATGGTGATTTTTGATAAACATGATACTGGTTTGAATGCGATACCTTTCCAATATTAAGTACCCCCACAATACCTGATTATGGGTAGGGCTTAACTGGAAGTTTATGCATCTTAGTATGGGTTCCCTCTGAACACACGTCATAGGGGTTACGCTTGAGGCTGCCTCCGTTGTTGAGAAATGATGTGAAATTGAGGTGAATTGTACGGCCAAGCCTCGTGCGGTTCCCGGGTTGACGATTGGTCTTCATTGGGAGGCCAAGCTCATGGGGAGAGGTGCTCATACTAGGATTTGTAAGTGAAAGGTTATGGTTGATGATCCGCGTCATTGTGTTACGATGATTCGGGGTAATCCTGACGGATGAAATCAAATGTTGTGGCACAAGTGTGCAACCTCTACAGAGTGTAAATCTATTCGAATAGCCGCGTCCACGGTTACGGACGGTTGGAAAGGCCATACAGTTTCCGATGTCATATCTTTGAAAATAATGTTGAAATGAGATGGTGAAATGACTTGTGGTGAATTGAATTGAAATCACCACTTGAATGGTGGGAATGACACTAATGTTCCCACTTGAGTTAGTTAGCCCTTAAATAAGCTTTTCTCAAATACTTATGAACTAAAACTGGCTTTATGCAAATAAACTAGAGCTTAGCACACATTACTAGAAATGTCTAGCACTTACCTTAGTATTAGTTTGCGAGTACTTAAAGTACTCACGGCTTTGTCCCTGGCTATTCAAATGGCCAGAGTATGAAGATGAACAAGGAGATGACCAGCAGGACGCCTACGACAACTAGGAGTCTTCCGACGTCAAGCGTTGGCCTGTGGACTAAAAGAGTCCTTGTATCTTACGCTTCCGCTATGAACTTGTGTTTGTTCGTTGATCAATAGATCAACTATTCGTGTAATATGGATGATGTGATTCCAATTGTAAGACATTATGGTTTGTCATGAATGATGACTGGGATACTTAACTATTATGCCTCGCAACAACAATATTCCTGGGATTGCGATGTATGACATAATAGGCATCCGGACTTAAAAATCCGGGTGTTGACAGTACGCGAGGACGATGCCGACGCTCTTGTGCCCTGTTTTCATCGCTCTGACGCTCGTCGTGACCACCTCGACGTCGCCAACACTGCTGCACCCTCGCCCGTGACGCTAGCCCACCGTAGCCATGCCGACGTCGACGACCTGCTCCGCGCCCCGCAGCAACCCCTGGACGCTATAAAAGGAAGCCACCCCAGCCCTCATTCTGCACACCAATCTTCCTCCCTAACCTCACGACTCTCCTTGAGCAGCGCCGCATCCCAATTCCCACCGTAGCCCACTAATTTCTTGCCGGAGCTCCGCCAGTACCTCTGCAACCTCGCCGGCGATTGGACACACCATTGGAGCTACTGTCGGTCCCCGGCACCTCGCCGTCGTCTTCCACGACTTTTGCCCGCCTCGCTGATCCCTCTGGACGCCGGTAACCCTCTTCCCTGGACCCTCCTGGCCGCCGGCTAGGGTTTGTGCTCGTCGGAGCTCTTCCCCGACGAGGATAACCTCTGGACCGTTCGATCGTGTTATAATCCAACGGCAGCCGTTGCGTACCCCTTCGGTGATGTTAAATAGAGACTGACGGGGGGGTCCCGCCGTCAGGCCCCTCGTGTCCCACGTGGCAGCTCACTGGGCTGGCCCGTTTAACCTCTCCCTGGCCCAATACTGTTTCCCGCCTAAGCCCAGTTAATTTGAATTCGATTTAAATCTTTCAGTCAAATTGCTTGCAAATGCTTTACTAAAAATCAAATAACTTCAAATCCACCAAACCAAATTTGACCAATTGGATATTGTTTGAATGCTTATGAAAAGCTCAATCCAACCCCACTGGTTAGAACCCTAGATCTGTTGTAGAATTTGAATAGTAAAAATAACAATTCAGAAGGTTTTCCAAATTCAAATAAATTTATAAAATCAACCATAATGAATTTTGAGGTGAATCCAATTGCTATGATTCACATTTCAAATACTCTAATTGTTTATGTAAAAATATGATATGGTTGCTTCATATGATCATGGGCTAGAATCAAAAATTAGCTATGTAGTCAATACTAGCCCATTTAAATTATTTTCAAATTTAGGATTTAAAACCTATGAGGTGTAGCACCTCATTTAAAACATCTTTCCAAGTATTATGAAGTAATGTGGTGACCCTTGTTGCATGGTCTAATATACTTGCTCACTTGAGGATCTTAAATCAAAGTAGTATTTAAATTGCATGAGATGATGAATCTCATTTAAATCATTTTTCTCAAATGATAAATGTGAAGTATTGACCTTGGTCAACATGATCTCACATTTATGAATTGAGGAGAGTAAATCTTGAGAAGATTCAATGAGAGGAATTTATTTCTCCAAACTAAAGAGAAAACCCTAATCCACATTTCAATGAGAGGAAATTATTATCCTAACACTAAGTAAGAAAACCCTAGATTAATGTTGAGTAATGTTAGGTTATGATGCTAGATCATTTGTGTGAGCCATTAAGGCTAATTAAGTCTACTTAAGTATGGTTTGGTGATTGTATCCTCGTATTCGTTTATAGACGCTAGTACCGGAGACTATCAAGAGGAGGAGGTATTCTACCAAGTAGAAGAAGAGAACTTTGATCACTACCCCAATCAAGGCAAGCTAATATTCTTGCAAGTTGCCCTAGTGCAAAGCTCTACAAGAGCAAGGAACCATTACATCTTACTTTATGCTTAATGATCCTATCCCAAGTTTTTACTTTACAAGTTTTGACTTTGGTTTATCAAGGTTTGTTTTTGATTCATGATTCACTTGGTTTAGTTATGGAGTAGTACAAGAGCATCACACTTAGCCTAGAAAGCTATAAGCTAGTTAGCACCCCTCATGACTAGTTGCTAGTGCCAAAACTAAAATTGACTACTCTAGATGGGAACTTGTGAAAACCAATGACTTTGAAAACCTTGGAATGATGAGTCATTCTATTGAAAGATTTTGAAGGTGAATATGACTTGTGAATGATATGGTGAACTTTACCAAAAATGATGGTTGGGTTCGGATGCGATACCATTCCAATTCTTGAGTACCCCCACAATACCTGAATCTGGGTAGGGCTTAACTGGAAACTTATGTATTTTAGTATGGGTTCCCTCTGAACAAGCGTCATAGAGGTTATGCCAAGGCTGCCTCCACTAAAAGTGAAATGACGTGAAATGAGGTGAATGTCAGACCCAAGCCCTTTGCAGTTCCCAGGTTGACTGTTGGTCCTCACTGGGAGGCCAAGCTCATGGGGAGAGGTGCCTATACTAGGGTATGTAAATGAAAGGTTATGATTGGTAGTTCGTGCACTGCGTGCGATAAATCAGGGCTAGTTACCCCTGACGGACTATTGCTATTGTTGTGGCACAAGTGTGCAACTTCTGCAGAGTGTAAACCTATTCGAATAGCCGTGCCCGTGGTCATGGACAGTTGGAGAGGCCATATTGTTCCGTCATCAGCACTTTTCCAAAAATATTAATGGTGACTTATGACTTGAGTTTGAAAGGTGACTTTGACTTTGAATCACAACAAGAGTTGTGGGAATGACACTAATGTTCCCACTTGAGTTAAGTTAGGCAAATGAAGAGGTTTTGTTTACTAAAGTGCTTATGAAATAAAACTGGCTTTATGCAAATGAAACTAGAGCTTAGCACCCCTTACCATAGTTGATAGTACTTACATTAGTATTAGTTTGCGAGTACTTTAAAGTACTCATGGCTTTGTCCCTGGCTATTCAAATGGCCAGACTATGAAGAGAAGTATCAGAACCAGGAAGAAGGACAGCAGGAAGTCTACGACAACTAGGACCACTCCCGACGTCAACAGTTGCCTGTGGAACAGATGGACCACAACAGCTACCTCGCTTCCGCTATGTGTTTTGTAATTGATCAATAGATCAACTATTATTGCAATGAGACTGGATCATGTGATCCTTTTATTTGTAAGACTATTATGATGTTGTAATGAATGATGTTCTGTGATATCAATCTATTATGTCTTGCAAAAACAATATTCCTGGGATTGCGATGAATGGCATAATAGGCATCTGGACTTAAAAATCCGGGTGTTGACAATGATCATGATCATCCTTATGTAATGATATATGTTGTGTTTGCTGGGATCTAATGAATATGAAATACTATGTTGAGATCGATTATATGTTTGTCCAATGTTATTTGTGATCTTGCATGCTCTCCGTTGCTAGTAGTTGCTCTGGCCAAGTAAATGCTTGTGACTCCAAGAGGGAGTATTTATGCTCGATAGTAGGTTCATGCCTCTAGTTTTCTGGAAGAGTGACAATAACTTCTAAGATTGTAGGTGTATTGTTGCTACTAGGGAGAAAACAAAATTTTTTATCCAAGGGTAATTCTATTGTTTACTTTACACACATTGCTTAATACGATAATCTGTTGCTTGCAACTTAATACTAGAAAGGGTTCGGACGCAATTGGATTGCGGTCTATGTATTATGGTGTAATGCCCAAACGAATCTCATACTAATCATCTTGTCATGTATGGTCTTTATTCTATCAATTGCCCAGCTGTAATTTGTTCACCCAGCATGTTATTTATCTTTATGGAGATACACCTCTAGTGAACTATGGACACCGGTCCTTTCCTTTACACTGATAAATTCATCTACTGCAATCCTGTTATGTTTACTTTCTGCAAGCATTGTTCTCTTTAATCACTGCAAACATCTCTTTCCACTCGATACGTTTAATCATTTGTATTCAGCAAAACCGATGAGATTTACAACCTCACTGTATGTTGGGGCAAAGTATTTTGGTTGTGTTGTGTGCAGGTTCCATGTTGTTGCTGACGCCGGTAGTGCGCCCTGCCAATAGTCAGCCAGCAACACCTTCAGAAGTCACGCCTTTCTCCTACTTGTCAATTAAACATTGGTTACTTAATGAGGAAAAACTTGTTGTTGTGCTCCTCACACATTCCTCTTGGGGTTCCCCAACGGTGTAGACCACCATCAGCTAGCATTGCAGTTTCATCGCATATGCCGCGCATCAGTTCTTCATTTTCAACCAGCGAGACAAGAAGTCGCTAGAGGATTCCCCTTTCTTTTACTGGCACTGCTGGAGGTCATATGAGGTGAAGGGTCGCTTGTAGGTTCATTCGAAGTAGTTTTCAAACGCTTCGCTCAAGTTGAACCAGTTGTGGATGGACCTCTCCGGGAGATCAGCTAGCCACTGGCGCGCTGGCCCTCTCAAGTACAATTGGAGCATCCGACATTTGAGGTTGGGAGTTCCTTCGGCGAAGGTAACTGCACCGTAGAAGTCCCCTAAGCAAGTGTTGGGCTTCTCCCTGCCTTCATCGACTTTTAGGCTACCGGGGAGCCGGAAGCTGAAGCCACTGGTGGCGTTTTCTTCTTAAATCCGGGTTCCGAAGCATCGTGGGCCAACATAGTCCTCTTTGTAGGTGTTCAGGCGATCATGAGCGTCGTACTGGTCGTTTCTGTCATCGAGGGGCGGCGTGTGGTTGCGGTGGGATACTTTGCTTCTGCCACCGCCACCTCATTTGTTACTTCGTGGCGTCGGAGAACAGCGTGGGGGCACTTTCTTTAGCGTCCTCCCTTGCGGCTGGGGTGTGTCGGAGATCTACGCGGAGGCCTCTTGCCTCCGCCACCTCCACCACCTTTGTCGCTAGGGGAGATGGAGAGTGGTGCGGGGGCTTCTTCTTGGAAGTTACACACTACGAGTCGTTGTCCTCCCGCTTGCTTCCGTCCCGGTGGCTATCTCTCTGGCCATCATCACCTTGCTGATTGTTTTTGCCATTGTTGCTATGGCTTCTTCCAATGTGCTCGCTGCGACCGTTGTCTCTTTCACCCCTTGGTTCCATGTTCTCGCGGATGTTTATTCCGATCGGGCCATGAGGTTGGGCGTTCTTGTCTTGGCCATGGTGCCTAGGGGGTGGAATATTTGAGAGACGTGGTGGCGGAGAGGGATTGCAGTATTTGTCGGAACCTTTATGCATGGAGCCCTTTTCCTTTGTCCCCCGGAGTGGAGGATACCAGAATAGGATCCTTGCAATTCCTGGCTTCTCTCCTCCGGCGTTCCGAAGATCCGGTCCGCGACTAGCTATCCTTTGGATCCGGCTTGTTTGCGCTCGACAAGCAAGCATAGGGATCGGACGCGAGCTTCCAGGAAGTATCCGCATTTTGCTACTGATCCAGTGCTTTATCTAGGATGTATGTGGTATTTTCTACTGCAGCCGAATCGTCGTACTCATCAAAGAGGTGTTTTTCAACACTAGATTTTCCTTAGATGTTGCCATCACCTCCCGCCCGTTCTTGTCTACATACCAAGTCGTGGTTATTTTTGGGCTTGGGCGGGGTGGTGTCAAAGTTGAGACAACGAGTGGTGATATTATCATAGCACCTCTTCTTCTTTTGCTCTTGCACTTCCCTGTACTCCGCCATGAGCTTCTTCTGATGCTCTCGAGCTGACTTGTAAGCTAGCGGGGTTTTTTTGCAGCTCCACGGTTTCATGTGAGGATTTATCAATTTTCTTGGCTTCCATGAGGAGTTCCTCGCGCATGCCATCAAGCCTGGTTACCTCCCTTTCACGATCTAGCGTGATGAGTGTGACCAGGAGATCTCGGTATTTGTCAGGATCACCATGGAGTAGTGTAGGGGTACGTGCGGTTTCGGGTGGGAACACATCCTACTGTGGTGGGAACTGGTTCTGTGTGGCGGAGGATTGTTCCTTCTAGCTTCATCCATGATCGCATTCTCCTGGCTTGCTGCTTGTTCCACTTCCGGGTTGGGTGGCACGTTGGTGTTTCCTTCCCTAACCTGTGGGGCTGTCGGAGGTTGGTCAACAGCCATCAGTTCTTCATCGTATTCGTTAGTGGCTGCCTTGTACTCCTGTGAATTCATTGGCGAGACGTCGTCGAGTATAGGGCCGAGAGCATCTAGAATAGGTTCATCGTTTTCGACCTATACAATTGGCTCATCGGATTGTGCGGTCCCGTCGGGAGAGGATCCGGACGTAGATCCAATGTAGTGGATGAAGTGACACCTTTGCTTGTCTAACACCGAGGAAGTCCATGCGGATATGCATTGTTCTTCCATCGTCATGTTTAGCACAGGGGTGGTTTGGGTGGGCCTTTAATTTTTCTGATTTGTGGTGGATCTGGCTAAAGGAGGATCTTGTCCTGATAGATCTTCCACGAGCGTGTCCTGCTCAATGTCGGTCTATGTGGGGTTTCATCCGGCAAACCTACCTGAACGGCTAGTTTTGCTGACGAAGATGTGAAATCCACCAAAGGGGATGACAGAGCAGTGGACGACGTTCTCCCTTAGCCGAAATCCAGTACTCGTCGTAGGGACGATGAGGATGTTGTCGTCGTAGAAGACGTGTGATATGTACAATTTGCATCACTATTCTATATCATAATTTATTGTTATTCATTGATATATTTCATATTTCGAGGTAATACTTACATCATTCCATCTACTTTTGCATGTTTGATGATTATTGGAGAATTAACCGCCGGAACTAGGATTCTGCTGGAAAAAGTACCGTCAAGACACCATATTTCTGAACAACAACAATTCCCAAAAAATATACAAAAAATTGTATTTTGCTAGATGACGGAGGAAGCTAGAAGAGGAGGCCGAGATTGGCTAGGAGGGTGCCAGACCACCCCTAGGCAAGGGCCAGGCCTTGGCCACGCCGAGGCATGGTCTGGGCGCCTTGGGCCACCTCTAGCATCGCCCCCTCGGGTATTTTAACCCCCCGAGAAACCTAACATCAGGGGGATGACCAGAGAAATATTCCACCGCCGCTTCGGGGCGGAGAACTAGAGATAAAGAAAAGCTCTCCGGCAGGCAGAATTCTGCCGGGGAAATTCCCTCCCGGAGGGGGAAATTGTCACCATCGTCACCGCCATCGAGCTGGACTTCATCGAGATTATCATCATCATCTACACCACCAGTACCATCATCACCGTCGTCTCCACGCCGTCCCGCTGTAACATCGTGGGTTTGATACTTGTCTAGTTCATAGGGGAAACTTTCCCGGTGTTGATTACTCCTTGTAGTTGATGCTATTGAGTCAAACCATTGAATTAAGGTTTATGTCCAGATTGTTATTCATCATTATATCACCTCTGATTATGATCCATATGATGTCTCGTGAGTAGTTCGTTTAGTTCTTGAGGACATGAGAGAAGTCATGTTGTTAGTAGTGGAACTATGTTGAGTAAGATGCAATGATTTGATATTTAAGTTGTGGTGTTATTCTTCTAGTGGTATCATGTGAACGTCGACTACATGATACTTCACCTTTATGGGCCTAGGGGAATGCATCGTGTATTTGGCTACTAATTGTGGGGTTGCAGGAGCGACAGGAACCCAAACCCCCGTTAGGAAACCGGTGCATGATGGAGTGCAGGATCTCAAAGTTTAAAGTTGTGGTTAGATTTATCTTAATTACTTTCTTGTAGTTGTGGATTCTTGCAAGAGGTATAATCACAAGTATGCATTAGTCCAAGTATGGGGTAGTGCATTAGCATAGGTTCACCCACACAACACTTACCAAACCATTGAAGATTATTCAGCTATGTGAAGCGAAAGCACCTGATGAAATTCTTGTGTGTCCTCAGGAACGTTTGGTCATCATAAGTACAACAACCGGCTTGTCCTTTGATATAAAAAGGATTTGGCCACTCGCTACAATTATTATTACTATATTCATAACAGATCCAACAGTACTACCGATAGATTCAACATAAGCTACATTTTACATGAATTTAAGCACCTCCAGGTAGCGCTTGTGACTCGCTTGGAGGCTGCGCAGGTGAATCCCAAGTGCTTTGTGTTGGGCCATGAACACATGCACATTCACGGTCGTTCCAACTCTAGCGCCGCATCTGCCAATGGATTCAGCATGGTTCATCAGGCAGTTGAAGTTGGTGGCGTGGAGCTTCCTGTTGCAGAAGGGGCACCTGTAATGCCTCGAGAAAAGTGGCCATCGTGATGGCCGGAATGTATCCTCTTAACGACGTGACGAGTCTTGGTGTGGAAGGACTCGTCGTCGTTGTCGACGTCGCTGCTCCGCACCTATCACGTACCACCAAAGATCATGTAAAAAACACGGAGTCAACTGCAACAATGATGGAACAGAGAGTGACCAAAAGATCATGCATGATAATATGGACACAAAAAAAGAGGTAGCCTCAGTTATATTGGACACACTTATATCCAGGATTTGAGTAAGTGAACCAAAGATCAGGCACAACAAATTTGTACACACCAATTGTTCACCGACCAAACTCTGAATCAATTTGTGCCCAAATATTCATCATCATTGGCACAAATTAACCTAACAACGCAAGATCTAACACAAAAGGATTGAACTAGGAATAGACGAACCCTAATAACGCTAGATCTAACACAAAAGGATTGAAATGAGATAAGAACAAGGGAACAAGGGGTTACCTCCGGCTCATCGTCGACGATGTTGTTTTTGTAGGGGTTCTCTGGCGCGATGTACAACATTGGTTCGTACGGGTCCCAAGCGACGGGGGCCTGGACGGGGGCGGCGGCCGATGCGCCGGCGGCTGATGCGCCGACGGCTACGTTGGAAGCAGGGACATGGGCCTGTACGGGGGCAGCACCGATGCGCCGGCGGCTGATGCGTTGGCGACTGATGCGCTGGCGGCTACGTTGGAAACAACGACGGGGGCCTGGCCGGGGGCGGCGGCCGATGCGCCGGTGGCTATGTTGGAAGCAGCGACGGGGGCCTGGACGGGGGTAGCAGCCGATGTGCCGGCGGCTGAGGCTCCGGCGGCTACGTCGGAAGCACCGACAATGGGCATCTCATTCTTCTCCATCGCCGGCAATTTTCTTCGGGGTTTTTTCTTCGATTGTGGAGAAGATGATGGGACAGGAGAGGCGGCATTGCGTTAGGGAGTGAGAGTGACAGTGATAATGCAAGGAGGCAAACAGGGAGAGGCATCTATAAAGGCTAGGGGTCCTAAATGCGACCCGCATCCTACGCGTCCACTATTGCACATCTGCACGTCTTTGACTTCTGCACCGCGACACGCGTCCATGATTGCACATCTTCAACTTCTGCACCGCGACCCGCGTCCTACGCGTCAACAATTGCACGTCTTCCACTTCTGCACCGCAACACGCGTCCTCGAGTCTAACCCTGGAAATTTAGATATACTCAGGTATACCCTCGAGTCTTATACTAGCATTTTTTGTGTGCTCAATTTTCCCCTTGAGTGCTAATACTGGCTAGTGCAATATACTCAGTTTTTCCCTCAAGTGGCTGGTCAACAGAGAGTCAACAAATGGGATTAAGCTAGTTAAATGAGTCATTTAATGTGCAAAAAAATCCAAAAAAGATAAAACCATAGTGGAACTTACTCATGGAGTCTTCTTACGCGACCTGCCACTTGGGAACCATAACAATCATAGATAAATCAAGTTTTACCATAAATTGCCACTTCTCAAATCACCTAGTAGCTATGAAGGTGCATGGCTTTCCACAATAAGCCCTTACCAAAACAGCTTTCCCCAAAACATATGTTGTCTGAATGAGGCCACAATTTTCACACTCATGTATATTTGTATTGCAATAGTTTGAGGTAGGCCAAGATGGGTTTCATTGTACAAAACACACATTTTCCATTTTTTAAATCTCATATTTGAATCCTTTAGTCTGTTTACTACTCACGTGCCCTTGGTTTCTTGATACTACTCAGTTTTGCCTTCTCCCTTCACAAATTCTCACAAATGCCCAACCTTGCCCGGATTGGTCTAGCCCTTCTCATGCGGATCGTGCTCACCGACCATTGATCGTATGATCTAACGGGCAGGATAACCCCTCTCTCTCTCTGCGGTGACCCAGCATACCACTGCATGTTGTAGTATACAAGTCGTTGATATGATCTTTGCGAAGGGACTTCTTCACAATTTGCCATATCCCTCAGAGTGGTACAACAGAAACATTGCAGGTCATAACACTCCATACTTTATTACAAACATTGTCTTAACAAGTTGGTATTCTCACAGGTCCTATGAGAACACCCTAAGATACTACTAAAGTACGATTACAACTCATAACAAATATAAAGAGAGCTCAACAACTTATTTAGGTAAGTTCTACGTTGCTCGGCTCTATGATGCTAGGGTATGTCACTACTCCTCCACCTCCGTGTCATCTGGTCCGTAGACTATCCCATAGTCTACGCCTTCCACTCCGCCGGTAAGATCGGGTTCTTCGTAGACCAGCTCGTAACTTCCTTCTGGTGCTCCATCGTTGATGGCCTCCACTTCCGGATCACAGTCTAGCAAGGGTGTCGAAAGAAAGTGAGTACAGGGGTACTCAGCAAGTTCTAAAAGAATAAAAAGTGTTTGATGCACTAGCTACGACCATTGATCGGAAATCTCGGGTCAATGCATGTTTTGCAATCATTTCTTCAAAAGGTTGCTTTTATTATGAAAACTATGCCCGTCGGTCTTCACGAGGTTGATTAGAACTTCGTGGAGTTCCTTTCTGCCCGCGTTCGCGAGTTCCTTCCCGGAACAAGGAGTGACAGCCACAATTTGATACACTCTGCAGAGGTGCGTTACTTTTCCCACAAGAGATCTCACCCTTTTTTCCATCCGCGAGGACTTGCCCCCGTTCACACTTCCTTTGGTGTGAGGCCAGGTATAAAGATCCAAGCCCACACCGCCTTCTCCGCGACTGCAAACCCACCCTTTTGTCCAACCGTACACCCCCAGTAGACTTCCCCCGATAATACGGCTTTACTCACGGTGTACTACGGACAATCCTTCATAGATGGTAGAGCTTATCATCACTAATGGATGGGGATTTAAAAGGATATCCCAACCTATTGCGAAAGTGCCTCCAACACCCCACCGGCTCTACCAATCCGTTGGCGTGCAGAAGGGAAAAGATACGGCTGGCTTCCCCAGAGCCATTATAGATCTCATGGTCAACGCGATTTGTACGGCGCTAGAATCATTGGACGGCATTGGTAATTAATCCTAGGGTGATATAACCCATTGCAATGGAACCTCCACCATATCAACACATACCATGGTTCCATTGCCGACCACATAGTCATATTCATAGTTGGAAAGTAACATTTCATTTGCGATGCGGGAATGATAAGTATATAGCTTTGCATTAAAGTAGCGAGAAAATACTCAAGTTGACATGAGCAAGGGTGAACTTGCACGTGGACTGCGAGATAGTGCGGTTCAATGCGGTTGATGGAACCCGGACCTCGGGTTCTGTAAGAAGCATCATTGTCCGGTAAGGACAATGTTATAAAATCCAAATAATGCAATCATGGATGTATTATTTTATGTTGAATCCCTTTACCCCGCTGAGTTATATCAATTTAGGTTGCGTTTAAGATTTATGTCTTCGACAGTAATTTACAATTGATTTAAAAGTATTAATCATTGTAATTCACACAAAGTATAACAATTCAAAGTAAAACTATTTTACTTGATGATTTCCTTAGTCATTCCAAAAATAATTTGAAATTATAGAGTTACCTCTATAGCTTTTGGAATAAAAAGGAATATAGTATTTTTCTTGGAAAAATAGCCTTTTTAATAGAAATGACTTGGAATATTAGAATTTCATTTTGAAATGTTTGAAAATAAGTATTTGAACTTATTTGAGATTTTTCCTTGAATTTTTAAATATAAGGAAATAATAGTTTAAAATTCCAAGTTATTATTTAAATTCTGAAAATTCATAATTTTGAATTTGTTTCATAAATTCCATTTCATATTTTATTCTTGTTAAGGTTTATTTTTCATTCATTAATCCAATTTTTAATGGATTTTTAGAGTTGTATTTGATTTGTTAAAATTTGGTAAAGTTTTGGCTTTTTATTAAATGTTAAAAGACTAAAATACCCCCCTGGACCTTATTGGGCCCAGCCCAATAACCTAAGCCCATGGGACAGTCCACTAAGGCTTGCCCCATAGCGGCTCGGTGGCGCCGAACGGCCCACCTCTCTCACTCACTCGGCCCTCTCTCGCTTTTCGTCTCTAACCCTAGCCTCTCGCGACGCTCTGGCGATGGCGTCGCCGCCATGGCCGCCGCCTCGCTCCGGCCATCTCCGTGCTCCTCCGCCGTAGCCACCTACCGAACTAGAACCGCCGCGTGCAGATCTATCGATCTGTCCACGTAGTTTTCCCTTTCTCTTCCTCTCCTGGCGAATCGCCTCCGATCTGGATCTCGGGAAGAATCGCCTCGACGAACTCCGGCGAGCGCTCGTCCTCGCCGACGATGGGTGTGCTCCTGGGGTTGACCTGGCGCGGGTGCTGCTCGCAGTACTCGTGCCGTCGCCTCAGGTGCATCTGCTACGGTGGTGCTGGTTCGTGTTTGGGTTCGCCGGCGTAACGTCGGCGCCTACCCTGGACTTGCAGCTGTTAGGGCCGCGCGAGCACTGCCTCGCCATGCCCTAGCCTACGCTTCCGGGCGCAAGTAAGTTGCTGCACTTCCTCTTCCTCTTCTCCATATCCGTGCGCCTCCCCTTGTTCTCGTTCTTCTTCCTCCTCATGCGCTGTTGCTCTCTCGGTGGTCCGGTGATCACGCGAGCCATGCTATTGCTGCGCAATCTTCCTGTTCTTACGTCTCATCGTAAGCTCATGGCCCAATTACCATTTGCTGAGTGCTGGCACATGTCGATTTGCTTGCTATTCATGCTGTGCTTGCTTCTCTGCTGCTCCTAGCATGCTCTGTACTTGCCATGCTCTACTGTGCTTGCTCAAAAGCTAGCTATGCCATGCTATGCTTGATTATGGCTTGCTTGTGCTTACTGGTATATCATACTTGCTTGTCTAGGTGTATTTGTGATGCATCAGTGACACTTGTGTGTGTGCCAGTGGTGCCTGTGATCTGCTTCAGTGCTATCTATGCAAGCCAATGATCCATTGGATCATTACTTGCTTGTTGACTAACTTCCCTGTGTAGCTTGGCTTGCTATAATTGATCCATTTGATCAATTCAATGTCAGTGATGGCTTACTGATTAATACTGTGGCTAAGTGATTGAATTTCCTTGTGATGCTGATGCTCAAGCATCACTATGATGTTGCTTACTTGTGCTGTTGCTCATCTTAGCTACCTAGACTTGCTCTAGTGGCTATGGATTAAACTGTGTTGCCTTATATTATGTTGCTGTTAGTATTAAGCATGGATCTGCGATAAATTCATGCTTGTATTAATTAAATTATGATGAACTGCTTATGCAGTAATGATTTAAATGACTTGCTTGCAAATGATTTGGCTGTTCATGATTATCTGGCAAGCAATTGAATCTGAATCCATTCCTGGATAATGATGTGCTATGTTTGGCTTCATTTTAATTGATGCTAAGTGTGATGTGACCTCAGTAGCCTTGCTACTGATTGGTTGCTCACTTAGTTAGTTGGATTTTGTGGCTACTCAACCTTTGCTTGCATATTTGGGAATCATCCTTGAGATGAATGCCAATATGCTTGCCTGATGAAAATCTAGGGTTACTGATGGTTCATAGCTTAGGATTTACTGTGTAGTCTTAGCTGCTAATCCTTGCAATTCATCTACTGGTGCTATCTGTGCATGTGATCTGGCTATGGTGTGCATCTGTGCATGTGTGCTAGTTTTTGTGTACAAGATCTGTACCTAGATGCTTTTCTATTTTTAGTAGCTTTTTGACTGGCAGTAATCCTTGGTGAAAACCAAGTGATGATCTACCCATATGAGCATCTGCTCATCCCATGCTTATTTCATGCATATGATGGATCGGATCCATTGGATCTGTCCGGGAACTTGGTATACCTTGTTCCAGCTCCTAGTGTGAAATATTTTGTTGATGCGGACTTGGGGTTTACGTGCTCAGCCCTTCACCTCCAATCTCTCGGTTGATCTTCTCGGGTCACCATGATTCCCGGTGGCTAAGTTGGTTGTGTTGGTTTCTGTTCTTGGTTATGAAGCTGGATGAACTGTGCTTGTTCTTGCTTCACCCTTACCTGGTGATTTGCAAATGTGGTCGACTGTCATGGTTCTAGGGTTTGTGTGCTATTTATATGGCCTCTACTTCTTCCCTGGCCATGACACAGAGGCTCATTTACTTTATGACTCATCCTTTGCCTTGCCTTGTTGTTGCTTGCCTAGCAACAGCCTTCATATGGTGAAACTTGAGCCCCTGTGGCTTGCTCAGTGCTGGTCTGCCTATGTCTATCTTGTGCTGTCCAGAATTTTGGACAAGCACAAGTGTGCTGTGACAGTTTCACTGCCCAAACTGAACTTTGTGTTATTTTGCTAACTGTCCAAACTGAACTTTGTGTTAACACTTGTATTCTGGCTAGTTCTTGTTCTCTGTTTTTGTTTTGCAGGGTTGAATGATGCTATGGCCAGAAGATCATCCTCAAGCCACTTAGTTTAGGTTTAGTTTAGAATTAAACTTGTAATTTTCCTTTTTCCTTTATATTGATAATTATGTCTCAATTCTTGTATCAAGAATATTGTAAAGACCTTGTATATGTGTTGTATATCAATAAAGCTCAAGTTTTGGTTTATGAGTTTTGTGTAATGTAATGTTTGTATTCTTGATTAAATATTGTATTTGATATTCACTTTGAATTTCAAAGTGATTTGAACTTATATCTTGTGTTTGAATTTTAAATTCATTGTTATATTGTGTGATGTTTATCTTTAGTTGTTTAACACTTATCAAATGCAATCATTCCCCAAAGTAACAAGTTACAAAAGAGATCATGTCGAAATTTCCCTAACTCACATTGCCTAACCCTAAGTGCAAAATGAGAGAGAACCTCGATCCCTCTTTGGTTTAGTTGCAATAAGGCGCGAAAATTTCCCCCGTTTTGCGATGAAATGCACATCCCATTTCTAAATCTACCCTTCGTTGTTCCTATGTTCTGGGTTATTACAGCCTCTCCCCCTTAACAGAAACTTCGTCCCGAAGTTAAGATTGGTACCTGAACATCTCGGGGTACGACTTCCTTAATTCTTCTTCCGTCTCCCAAGTTGCTTCTCGCTCCGGATGATGTTGCCATTGAACTTTGCAGTATTTGATTGCTCTGTTTCTTAACTTCTTCCATTGTACTTCTAAGATCTTTTCCGGTCTTTCCACATAAGTTAGGTCAGATTGCAATTCTATTTCTTCATATGTGATGGGATCATCCGGTGCCTTCAAACACTTCTCCGAGTTGTGAAACATGAAACACATTATGAACTTGACTTAATTGTGTCGGTAACTCCAACTCAAAAGCTGTTCCTCGATTCTGACTGAGTATCTTAAATGGTCCAATATATCGAGGACTTAACTTTCCTTTCACTCCGAACCTCTTATGTCCTTTCATTGGGCTAACCTTTAAATAAACCATGTCTCCCACTTTCGGTTCCCAATCTCTTCTCTTTAAGTCGGCGTAACTCTTCTGACGACTCTGAGCTATTTTGAGTCTATCCCGGATCACCTCGATGACTTCTTGTCTCTCCTTGATGTAGTCCGGTGTAAACTCCTTGTTTTCTCCGGTTTCAAACCAACAAATTGGTGATCGACACTTTCTTCCGTACAATGCTTCGTACGGTGCCATCTGGATGCTACTCTGATAACTATTGTTATATGAGAACTCCGCTAAAGGTAAATGGTCCTCCCATGAGCCTCCAAAGTTCAGAGCACAGGCTCTAAGCATGTCCTCAAGTATCTGATTGGTTCTTTCGGTTTGTCCTCCGGTTTGTGGATGATATGCTGTACTGAAATCCAATTTGGATCCCAAAGCTTCTTGTAGTTGTTTCCAAAATGCTGATGTGAAAATTGAACCTCTATCTGAAACTATCTTCTTTGGTACTCCATGCTTACTCACAATCTCTTTCACATATATATCCACAAGCTTTTCTGCAGTATCCTTTGTGTTTACGGCTATGAAATGAGCACTCTTGGTAAGCCTGTCCACTATTACCCATATCATATCCTTCTTCTTACTAGTCATTGGTAGACCAGTAACAAAATCCATTCCGATTTCATCCCATTTCCATTCCGGTATCTTTAGTGGTTTGAGTAATCCCGCAGGACTCTGATGTTCTGCCTTCACTCGTTGACATGTATGACATTCCGAGACATATTGTGCTATTTCCCTTTTCATGTTGTTCCACCAGAACATCTCCTTCAAATCCATATACATCTTAGTACTTCCCGGATGTATTGAATAAGGGGTTTCATGTGCTTCCTTTAATATGATTGACTTCACTTCTGGATCATCTGGTACACAGATCCTTTTCTGGAAGTATAATGAATCAAAATCCCCTAGATGGAATTCCGATGGTCTTCCTTCACCAATCCTCTTGATTTCCTCTTGTATGAACAAATCATCCGCTTGCTTCCGAATAATCTCATATTTCAAATCTGAATACATCTCATCCATAATCCTCATGGTTGCTATACTTCCCTTATCATCACCTTGAATAAACAAAATCTGAGCCTCCTCTAGCTCTTTCCGAAGTTCCTTTGGAATCTCCCATTCCGTAGGTTGATTCTCCGTACTCTTCCTACTTAGGGCATCTGCTACTACATTAGCTTTGCCTGGTGTATAGTTGATCTTAAGGTCGTAATCCTTAATCAACTCTAACCATCTCTTCTGCCTCATGTTTAATTCCTTCTGGGTGAAGAAATATTTCAAACTTTTGTGATCGGTGTATAACTCACACTTGGATCCATATAGAAATTGTCTCCAACTCTTCAAAGCATACACAACTGCCGCTAACTCTAGATCATGTACTGGGTAGTTGTGTTCATGTGGTTTCAACTGCCTTGATCCATAAGCTATTACCTTCCGATCTTGCATAAGAACACATCCAAGTCCATTCTTGGAAGCATCACAATACACCGTGTAATCCTTTCCAGGTTCGAGAACCGCTAACACCGGTGCTTGTGGTTAACTTATCTTTGAGTGTTTGGAAGCTGGCTTCACACTCATCGATCCACACAAATGGAGTATTTTTCTTGAGTAACTTGGTCATTGGTCCTGCAATCTTCGAAAATCCCTCTATGAATCTCCGATAATAGCCTCGCCATACCAAGAAATCCTCGTATTTCCTTAGCATTTTTAGGTGATTTCCATTCCAATACGGATCTGAACCTTGCTTGGATTCACCGCTATGCCTTCTTTGGTTATGACATGTCCAAGAAATTCAACACTATCTAACCAAAATTTGCACTTGCTAAACTTCGCATATAGCTGATGTTCCCTCAAAGTTTGCGAGAACTATCTTCAAATGCTTGGCATGTTCTTCTTTATCTTTGGAATAGATTAGAATATCATCTATGAACACTATCACAAACTTGTCCAAGTACTTCATGAATATCTTGTTCATCAAATTCATGAAAATTGCTGGTGCATTTGTTAGTCCAAATGGTACAACCAAGTATTCATGGTGTCCATACCTTGATACGAACGCTGTTTTTGGTACATCCTCCTTCTTGATCTTGATTTGATGGTATCCCGACCTTAAATCTATCTTCGAGAAGACTCCCGCTCCTTGAACTTGATCAAAAAGGTCTTGGATTCTAGGTAAAGGATACTTGTTCTTGATAGTTACATTGTTCAAATTTCTGTAATCTCCACACATTCTCTTTCCTCCATCTCTTTTATCCACAAAAATAACTGGTGTACCCCATGGTGACACACTTTCTTGAATGAATCCCTTTTGTTCTAACTCATCAATCTGAGCTTTCAGTTCCACTAATTCCTTCGGCCCCATCTTATATGGTGGTTGTGCTATTGGTGCTGTGCCTGGAATCAGATCGATTGTGAATTCTATCTCTCTATCGGGTGGCATTCCTGGTAGTTCCTTAGGAAATACATCCTTAAACTCATTCACTACAGGAATATCTTCAATTCTCACCTCCTTCAGACTATTGAGTTCCAATACGATCTCCAACTCACTGTACTTATCTCCTTGGAACACTATTCGACCTCCGATGGAGTTGCGAAGTGATACTTGTTTTGTCTCCACGAGTTAATCACCGCTCCATTCTCTCGTCAACCAATCCATCCCTAGGATGACCGATATGTCCTTCATGGGTATGATGAATAGGTCCGCGAAATACACACGATCACAAATGGTTAGGACTTGTGCTTCTTTCACGTGGGTTACTAAGATCGTTCCCCGCGGATAGAACAGTTATAGGAGTTTCTAACTTAGAACATCTAAGCCCGAATTTTTCCACAAACTCCAATGCAAGAAATGATGTGGTTGCTCCCGTATCAAATAATACTTTGCCAGGATGAGTAAGAATGCTTAGCGTACCTAAGACTGTTTGATCCGACTCTTCCGCTTGTTCCAAAGATGTGCAATTCAGCTTTCCATAAGGCTTTCCCCTCTTGTTGTTGTTGTTGTTGTTGTTGTTGTTGTAGTTGCGGTTGTTGTTGTTGTTGTTGTTGTTGCGGTTGTTGTTTCCACCTCGTCCTCCAAAGCTCTGTCCGCTCCAGGACGCCTTGTTTGGACAATCCGGCTTAATGTGTCCTTCCTTCCCACAACCATAACAGATGATTCTGGGTTTCTGACAATCTTTCTGCAAATGACCCCTCAGGCCACAATTGTTGCAGATGATTTGGTTGATTGGATTCTGACTCTGACCTCCCCGGTTGTATTGATTACCAGTAGTAGGTCGGTATCGGGGTTTGAAACTCCGATCAGGTGTTGGTTTACTGATTGGGTACTTCCTTGGCTCTATACGAGCCCTCTTCCTCCTATCCTCTTGGACTTGCCGGTAATCATCCTCGAAAGTGATTGCCGAGTCAATCAGTTCCTGGAATTCGGCGATCCGTGCCAACCTCAGTTGCATCTTCATGTATGGATTCATGCCTTTCATGAACCGCTTCTTCCGCTTCTCCTCTGTATCTACATCCTCAGGTGCATACCTGGATAACCTGTTGAAATCCCGAACATATTGCATAATGGGTGCAGTATTCTGTCATAGTTCGTCAAACTCCCTCTTCTTCAGCTCCACCACGCTGTCCGGAACATGAGCCTCCCGGAACTTCTTCTTGAACTCCTCCCAGGTGAACACCTTATCAGGAGGGTGTACTGCTACAAGATTCTCCCACCATGACGCTGCTGGTCCTGACAACAGATAAGTGGTATATCTGATCTTCTCCTCATCGTTGCAACCAACGGTCTTCAGCTTCCTTTCCGTATCCATAAGCCAATCTTCAGCGTCCATTGGTTCTGGAGCTGATGTAAATGGTAGTGGTCTTGCATTTTGGAAGTCCGATAGAGTTACTCCCTTGCCTTCATTACCCCTATCATTGATGACGTGGGTAAAGAAATCTTGCATGTTCTTGCTCTGGCTTTCCCGGTAACGCCTCCTATCTTCCTCCATTGACCTCATATCTTGTTGGAAGTCCGGGTGCATCATTGGGTGTGGTGGTGGTGGTGCATTCTCTCGCTCTAGCTGCTTGCATCTGCCTCCTCTTTTTCTCTTGCTTCCCGCTCTCTGGCGAGCCTCTTCGGTTTCTACTAACGCCATTTCCCCTAGTCCTGTAACAAAGAGCGATTACTCATAATTACACCATGCAAATGCTTTCTGAGCTCAACTCAATGCCCAGAACTAGTCACACAATGAAATCAAGAAGCAAATACAAAACAAACATTTATTATGCATATACTTTGTATAATACATAACACACTCACAAACTTATATTACATGTGGTACATATAAACCACTTATTTGGCTCAAAGCCCAAGCCAACGGGAATTTAAAATACGCTCTATTACAATACCACCTAGATTACTTTATTCTTCCTCGGAGCTCTACTCCTCGTCATCATAGCTCGCCTCCGCGTACATCCCTGGGGTCCATCCGGTACAGCGGTTTGTCCTCCGAACACCGTCCGGAATGAAGGTTCTTCCCGTAGGTATGTAGTCTGAATCGGACGAAGTGCCGAGACAGAGATCTGTCATGCCAAAGTAACTAGATAAAGACTCATATATATCCCCAGTGGGATACAGCTCATCTTCTCCTGTCATCCATGGAGGATTCCTATTCACTTGACCCCTCATCTTCTTCTTCTTCTTTTTCTTGGTTCCAGAACTCTCACCTACGACGTACTGGGATGTTTTGGGTAACCCCATCTCCAAATCTAAAGAAATGGAGTTGGTGTCTTTCTCTTCATGCCCAAAGCTTTGGTTAACATTCTGGTGAACCGCGCCTCCTTCATCCTCTGACTCACAAGTGATGGGTTCTCCTTCATCTCCAAATGGTTCCCCGAAACGCCAACCAGTCGAATTCTCGATTGGTGACTCCGAGCAGTTTAGGTTCCTGGAATCATCTCCCCCATATCAAGACTCATATGATGCTGACACATGTGGATAATGTGGAACAAAGTTGGGTGTGAGTGGATCTTTATGGGATAACTGGTCACTCAAATCTACATAGCTGTCTAGGCTAAAGAAAGGTGTAGTATGTTGTGGTTGTGCCCTCAAATCACGCATCCGAGTTTGGACTTTATCAGGGTCCGTGAACTCAGCTAGCATGTGGTCAATCTCACCTCTCATCTTCATGTGTAAAAGGTACATCGTGGTCAATAAAGACTTACAACTATCCATGTGTCTGTCGTTGCGGCTTCGGGACTTCGTGTGCTAACACCAAATGATTCGAGTGGGATCCTCATCTTCCTCGGCATGAGGTATATGAGAAAACTCCGAACATAGCGAGTTCTACTGACTTATGCTTGCCTTATCTCAAGGATTGCCTTGAATAGGCCCATGTGGTAGGCCTGTGGTGATAGTTTTGGCTTCTCCGTATGGCATTATACGACTCATCGGCGGTTTTCCGGTAGTTGGACCGATACTCGCACTTGGCTAGGATTTCCCCATCATAGTAGGTATACTTGATAACAGGTATCCGTGGATCACAATGAAGTTCCTTCGACATCCCACACAGGAGAGCTGTTATTGGTCCATCATAATCACCAAGCCATCCCTCAACCTTCCTCAAAGTCCTCTTAGGAAAAGTGTTCGCCATTACGGCTGTATACAAAAGCAGAATATTAGTAGTGATAATGCATCATAATAGCTATAATAAAGAATTGTCGCACTAAAATATATGGTTTTGCTATTCTCAAGTGAATAATCACCATATTTCTAGAGAATCCTTTACTATTTCTACTAGACTCCTACGAGGTTTCTTCCCTATACTAGGTTTTTCCAACCTAAGGTCGCAACATTTGCTCTCGATACCGACTGCGGTGACCCGAGCATACCACCGCATGTTGTAGTATACAAGTCGTTGATATGATCTTTGCGAAGGGACTTCTTCACAATTTGCCATATCCCTCGAGTGGTACAACGAAACATTGCAGGTCATAACACTCCATACTTTATTACAAACATTGTCTTAACAAGTTGGTATTCTCACGAGTCCTATGAGAACACCCTAAGATACTACTAAAGTACGATTACAACTCATAACAAATATAAAGAGAGCTCAACAACTTATTTAGGTAAGTTCTACGTTGCTCGGCTCTATGATGCTAGGGTATGTCACTACTCCTCCACCTCCGTGTCATCTGGTCCGTAGACTATCCCATAGTCTACGCCTTCCACTCCGCCGGTAAGATCGGGTTCTTCGTAGACCAGCTCGTAACTTCCTTACGGTGCTCCATCGTTGATGGCCTCCACTTCCGGATCACAGTCTAGCAAGGGTGTCGAAAGAAAGTGAGTACAGGGGTACTCAGCAAGTTCTAAAAGAATAAAAAGTGTTTGATGCACTAGCTACGACCATTGATCAGGAAATCTCAGGTCAATGCATGTTTTGCAATCATTTCTTCAAAAGGTTGCTTTTATTATGAAAACTATGCCCGTCAGTCTTCACAGGTTGATTAGAACTTTGTGGAGTTCCTTTCCTGCCGCGTTCGCAGTTCCCTTCCCGGAAGAAGGAGTGACAGCCACAATTTGATACACTCTGCAGAGGTGCGTTACTTTTCCCACAAGAGATCTCACCCTTTTTTCCATCCGCAGGGACTTGCCCCCGTTCACACTTCCTTTGGTGTGAGGCCAGGTATAAAGATCCAAGCCCACACCGCCTTCTCCGCGACTGCAAACCCACCCTTTTGTCCAACCGTACACCCCCAGTAGACTTCCCCCGATAATACGGCTTTACTCACGGTGTACTCCGGACAATCCTTCATAGATGGTAGAGCTTATCATCACTAATGGATGGGGATTTAAAAGGATATCCCAACCTATTGCAGAAGTGCCTCCAACACCCCACCGGCTCTACCGATCCGTTGGCGTGCAGAAGGGAAAAGATACGGCTGGCTTCCCCAAAGCCATTATAGATCTCATGGTCAACGTGATTTGTACGGCGCTAGAATCACTGGACGGCATTGGTAATTAATCCTAGGGTGATATAACCCATTGCAATGGAACCTCCACCATATCAACACATACCATGGTTCCATTGCCAGCCACATAGTCATATTCATAGTTGGAAAGTAACATTTCATTTGCGATGCGGGAATGATAAGTATATAGCTTTGCATTAAAGTAGTAGAAAATACTCAAGTTGACATGAGAAAGGGTGAACTTGCACGTGGACTGCGAGATAGTGCAGTTCAATGCAGTTGATGGAACCTGGACCTCGGGTTCTATAAGAAGCATCATTGTCCGGTAAGGACAATGTTATAAAATCCAAATAATGCAATCATGGATGTATTATTTTATGTTGAATCCCTTTACCCCGCTGAGTTATATCAATTTAGGGTTGCGTTTAAGATTTATGTCTTTGACAGTAATTTACAATTGATTTAAAAGTATTAATCATTGTAATTCACACAAAGTATAACAATTCAAAGTAAAACTATTTTACTTGATGATTTCCTTAGTCATTCCAAAAATAATTTGAAATTATAGAGTTACCTCTATAGCTTTTGGAATAAAAGGAATATAGTATTTTTCTTGGAAAAATACCCTTTTTAATAGAAATGACTTGGAATATTAGAATTTCATTTTGAAATGTTTGAAAATAAGTATTTGAACTTATTTGAGATTTTTCCTTGAATTTTTAAATATAAGGAAATAATAGTTTAAAATTCCAAGTTATTATTTAAATTCTGAAAATTCATAATTTTGAATTTGTTTCATAAATTCCATTTCATATTTTATTCTTGTTAAGGTTTATTTTTCATTCATTAATCCAATTTTTAATGGATTTTTAGAGTTGTATTTGATTTGTTAAAATTTGGTAAAGTTTTGGCTTTTTATTAAATGTTAAAAGACTAAAATACCCCCTGGACCTTATTGGGCCCAGCCCAATAACCTAAGCCCATGGGACAGCCCACTAAGGCTTGCCCCATAGCGGCTCGGTGGCGCCGAACGGCCCACCTCTCTCACTCACTCGGCCCTCTCTCGCTTTTCGTCTCTAACCCTAGCCTCTCGCGACGCTCTGGCGATGGCGTCGCCGCCATGGCCGCCGCCTCGCTCCGGCCATCTCCGTGCTCCTCCGCCGTAGCCACCTACCGAACTAGAACCGCCGCATGCAGATCTATCGATCTGTCCGCGTAGTTTTCCCTTTCTCTTCCTCTCCTGGCGAATCGCCTCTGATCTGGATCTCGGGAAGAATCGACTCGACGAACTCCGGCGAGCGCTCGTCCTCGCCGACGATGGGTGTGCTCCTGGGGTTGACCTGGCGCGGGTGCTGCTCGCAGTACTCGTGCCGTCACCTCAGGTGCATCTGCTACGGTGGTGCTGGTTCGTGTTTGGGTTCGCCGGCGTAACGTCGGCGCCTACCCTGGACTTGCAGCTGTTAGGGCCGCGCGAGCACTGCCTCGCCATGCCCTAGCTTCTGCTTCCAGGCGCAAGTAAGTTGCTGCACTTCCTCTTCCTCTTCTCCATATCTGTGCGCCTCCCCTTGTTACTGTTCTTCTTCCTCCTCATGCGCTGTTGCTCTCTGGTGGTCCGGTGATCACGCAGAGCCATGCTATTGCTGCGCAATCTTCCTGTTCTTCTGTCTACTGTAAGCTCATGGCCCAATTACCATTTACTGGTACTGGCACATGTCGATTTGCTTGCTATTCATGCTGTGCTTGCTTCTCTGCTGCTCCTAGCATGCTCTGTACTTGCCATGCTCAGCTGTGCTTGCTCAAAAGCTAGCTATGCCATGCTATGCTTGATTATGGCTTGCTTGTGCTTACTGGTATATCATACTTGCTTGTCTAGGTGTATTTGTGATGCATCAGTGACACTTGTGTGTGTGCCAGTGGTGCCTGTGATCTGCTTCAGTGCTATCTATGCAAGCCAATGATCCATTGGATCATTACTTGCTTGTTGACTAACTTCCTCGTGTAGCTTGGCTTGCTATAATTGATCCATTTGATCAATTCAATGTCAGTGATGGCTTACTGATTAATACTGTGGCTAAGTGATTGAATTTCCTTGTGATGCTGATGCTCAAGCATCACTATGATGTTGCTTACTTGTGCTGTTGCTCATCTTAGCTACCTAGACTTGCTCTAGTGGCTATGGATTAAACTGTGTTGCCTTATATTATGTTGCTGTTAGTATTAAGCATGGATCTGTGATAAATTCATGCTTGTATTAATTAAATTATGATGAACTGCTTATGCAGTAATGATTTAAATGACTTGCTTGCAAATGATTTGGCTGTTCATGATTATCTGGCAAGCAATTGAATCTGAATCCATTCCTGGATAATGATGTGCTATGTTTGGCTTCATTTTAATTGATGCTAAGTGTGATGTGACCTCAGTAGCCTTGCTACTGATTGGTTGCTCACTTAGTTAGTTGGATTTTGTGGCTACTCAACCTTTGCTTGCATATTTGGGAATCATCCTTGAGATGAATGCCAATATGCTTGCCTGATGAAAATCTAGGGTTACTGATGGTTCATAGCTTAGGATTTATTGTGTAGTCTTAGCTGCTAATCCTTGCAATTCATCTACTGGTGCTATCTGTGCATGTGATCTGGTTTCTGTGTACAAGATCTGTACCTAGATGCTTTTCTATTTTTAGTAGCTTTTTGACTGGCAGTAATCCTTGGTGAAAACCAAGTGATGATCTACCCATATGAGCATCTGCTCATCCCATGCTTATTTCATGCATATGATGGATCAGATCCATTGGATCTGTCCAGGAACTTGGTATACCTTGTTCCAGCTCCTAGTGTGAAATATTTTGTTGATGCAGACTTGGGGTTTCTGTGCTCAGCCCTTCACCTCCAATCTCTGGTTGATCTTCTCAGGTCACCATGATTCCTGGTGGCTAAGTTGGTTGTGTTGGTTTCTGTTCTTGGTTATGAACTGGATGAACTGTGCTTGTTCTTGCTTCACCCTTACCTGGTGATTTGCAAATGTGGTCGACTGTCATGGTTCTAGGGTTTGTGTGCTATTTATATGGCCTCTACTTCTTCCCTGGCCATGACACACAGGCTCATTTACTTTATGACTCATCCTTTGCCTTGCCTTGCTGTTGCTTGCCTAGCAACAGCCTTCATATGGTGAAACATGAGCCCTCGTGGCTTGCTCAGTGCTGGTCTGCCTATGTCTATCTTGTGCTGTCCAGGATTTTGGACAAGCACAAGTGTGCTGTGACAGTTTCACTGTCCAGACTGAACTTTGTGTTATTTTGCTAACTGTCCAAACTGAACTTTGTGTTAACACTTGTATTCTGGCTAGTTCTTGTTCTCTGTTTTTGTTTTGCAGGGTTGAATGATGCTATGGCCAGAAGATCATCCTCAAGCCACTTAGTTTAGGTTTAGTTTAGAATTAAACTTGTAATTTTCCTTTTTCCTTTATATTGATAATTATGTCTCAATTCTTGTATCAAGAATATTGTAAAGACCTTGTATATGTGTTGTATATCAATAAAGCTCAAGTTTTGGTTTATGAGCTTTGTGTAATGTAATGTTTGTATTCTTGATTAAATATTGTATTTGATATTCACTTTGAATTTCAAAGTGATTTGAACTTATATCTTGTGTTTGAATTTTAAATTCATTGTTATATTGTGTGATGTTTATCTTTAGTTGTTTAACACTTATCAAATGCAATCATTCCCCAAAGTAACAAGTTACAAAAGAGATCATGTCGAAATTTCCCTAACTCACATTGCCTAACCCTAAGTGCAAAATGAGAGAGAACCTCGATCCCTCTTAGGTTTAGTTGCAATAAGGCGCGAAAATTTCCCCCGTTTTGCGATGAAATGCACATCCCATTTCTAAATCTACCCTTCATTGTTCCTATGTTCTGGGTTATTACACTCTCTCTCTGATCGGGGCCACCACCCTCTCTCTCTGTCGGCGGCTAGCTTCCACCCTCTATGTATGCTAAATACCCAGTTTGCCACCAGATTCAGCAAGTTTGGTTTTCTGTATTAATTTTCACGCGCTAAAAATTATAAACTCTTTTAGGCATTACTTTTCACGCAAAAAATGATAAACCATCACCGATTTCTTGTAGCCATTACTTTTCACGAAAAAACTAGATTTCGGAGAATGCATTATATATTTGTCACCCCTCTAACAATTATCAATTCTCTTTGGTATTCCTTTTCTTTTAGGCAATATAGTTTGGGAAATAGTTTTTGTAATTTGAAACGGCCCAAAAGTGGTATAATTTTTGTATAAACATGAGGCATACATATTTGAGGGATTTCGGTGAATGGATTATTTATCACCCCTCTAACAATTATCAACTATCTTTAGCATTCCTTTTCTTTAAGGGAATATAGTTTGAGATATAGTTTTGGCAATTTGAAACGGCCCAAAAGTGGTATAATTTTAATATAAACATGAGGCATACATATTTGAGGGATTTCGGTGAATGGATTATTTGTCACCCCTCTAACAATTATCAACTTTCTTTAGCATTCCTTTTCTTTTAGGGAATATAGTTTGGGATATAGTTTTGGCAATTTGAAACGGCCCAAAAGTGGTATAATTTTGGTATAAACATGAGACATACATATTTGTGGGATTTCCGTGACTGCATTATTTCTTCATTTTCTTCAGTTCTCCTTGACTTCCACCAGTTCTGCATTGGGAGCATTAGGCATAATCGGATGGCTCCTCTCTCCACCGCATTCTCTACAGCAAGTCCCCCCTCCCAAATTGCGGTCCCTGATAGCGTCAATTGATTCCTACAATTGAAGCCTCTGAACGTACACATCGATCCACTCGAAATGCCTGCATTTCTTCAGGATCTGAAAACAACAACGTGAACCCTAAATCCCAAATTCGAGGGAATAAAGAAAATCGAGAGGAAACAGAGCAATTGGTGCGGGATCTAACCTTATCCCCTCTCTATATGGCAAACTCTCGCATGCAAGGAACTCACGTCAACGGTTTCCGTTGTCGTCCATCTTACAGATCGACCGCTTTAGATGCTCCTGGCGTGGGCAGTAAGGGCATCTTGTCAAAGGCACGAGTCCATACTACGGCCATGAAGAACGGGAGGTCGAAGAGAAACTAGACATCACCCGCCTGCCGAAGAAAGGCTGCCGCTGGCGGAGAAGAAGAACAATGGGGCGCGGGGAAAGAAAGGGGAAGCAATGGCACAGGAACGGGCGCGGGGCTCGCTTGGGCTCCCATTTTGCAACGGTCACCTGGGTAAGCTGTGGGTCCGAAGCGCTAACGTGGACAAGTTGTGGGTCCCACGATGATCTGGATAAGTGGAGACATGTCCACTGCGGGGCACCAACAGCGGCCCCACTAACGGTCAACTTAACGGGATTCCTCTTGCCCGAGCTCCTTGTGAGGGTTTCAGACAAGGGCTTGGGGAAAATTGAGGAAAAACTAATCGGTTGGGGAAAACTGAGCACAACTAAGGATCCGAGGGCAAAAAAATAGAAATCCCTTGAAATTATGTGCGATGCTAGGGATTTTGCAATAGGTGCTATTCTTGGATAGTGAGTAGATAAGAAGTTGAATGTTATTCATTATGCTAGTAAGACTCTTGATGCTGCTCAAAATAATTATGCTACTACTGAAAAGGAACTTCTAGCTGTAGTCTTTGCTTGTGATAAGTTTAGACCTTATATTGTTGATTCGAAAGTTACTATTCATATTAATCATGCTGCTATTAGATACCTTATGGAGAAGAAAGATGCTAAGCCTAGGCTTATTAGATGGGTGTTGCTTTTACAAGAGTTTCATTTGCATATTGTAGATAGGAAGGGTGCTGAAAATCTTGTTGCTGATAATTTTTCTAGATTGGAAAACACTTCTTATGATCCCATTCCTATTAATGATAGTTTTCCAAATGAATAATTGGCTGCAATAAAAGTAACTTCGCGGGAGAGTCCTTGGTATGCTGATTATGCTAACTTTATTGTTTCCAAGTATTTGCCTCCAACATTTACAGCTCAGCAAAGAAGGAATTTTGTTTATGACTTGAGGCATTATTTTTGGGATGACCGACCCACACTTATATAAAGAAGGAGTGGATGGTATTGTGCGAAGATGTGTTCCGGAATATGAGCAACACGAGATATTGAGAAAATGTCATGGTAGTGCTTATGGAGGACATCATGTTGGAGAACAACTGCACAAAAAGTTCTACAATCAGGTTTTTATTGGCCTACCCTTTTTAAGGATGCAAGCAAATTTATTTTATCTTGTGATGAATGCCAAAGAGTTGCTAATATTTCTAGACACAATGAAATTCCGATGAGTTATTCTCTTGTTATTGAACCATTTCACTGTTGGGGATTTGACTTTATGGGTCATTTTCCTCCTTCAGAAGGGTATACTCATATACTTGTTGTTGTTGATTATGTTACTAAATGGGTAGAAGCTAGACCTACAAAGAGTGCTGATGGTGAGACTTCATAAAAATGCTTAAAGATGTATTTTCCCTAGATTTGGTGTGCCTAGATATCTTATGACTGATGGAGTTTCTCATTTTATTCATGGTGGTTTTAGAAAGACCCTTGCTACATATGATGTTAATCATAGAATTGCTTCAACATATCATCCTCAAACAAGTGGGCAAGTGGAATTATCAAATAGATAGCTAGATTAAATCTAACTTGCAAAAGACTGTTAATAAATCTAGGAAGAATTGGGATAGTAAGTTAAATGATGCTTTATGGGCTTATAGAACTGCTTATAAAAATCCTATGGGTATGTCTCCATACAAAATGGTTTATGGAAAAGCTTTTCACTTTCCTTCAAAATTAGAACACAAAGCTTATTGGACAGTGAAAGAACTTAATTTTTTTTTCCGATAAAGGGCGCTTTCATTACTTTTTAAAAGTAGCACACCAGGCCTTTGCATAACAAGATGCACACAGCCGCACACTCACAAAGTGACATAGTAGCACACACACAAGAAAGATAAAAACCCAACACTGAAGGACTAAAACACGTAAGGACAGCTAAGACACAGAGGACTCTATCCTTAGATTACGCCGCCATCCATGTTGGGAAAAAATATCCTTCGCCGCATCCTCCAATCGTGTAGAAACCTCCATACAGAGGTCTCGGCTCTCTGGCTTCTGAAGCAAGGACCACGAACGGAGCAAAGCGGTGGATCGGTAGATAACCTGCAAACATGAAGAATTAGTATCATGGAAAATCTTGTCATTTATACATAGCCAAAGCGACCAAATAATGGCAATCGCCCCCACCCTAATAAAAGTTTTATACCTACGATCCACTCCATTGAGCCAACTGCCAAAAAAATTGGCAACACTCTGAGGAGGATACAAGGTCGAACCTATTTGGGTTATTGACCATATAGATCTCGCAAATTGACAGTTGAAAAAAAGGTGATTAATTGTCTCATCATGATGACAAAAGACACACTTTTTACTACCTTGCCAATTACGCTTTACAAGATTATCCTTAGTAAGAATTATCCCCCTACGAAGATACCAAGCAAATATCTTTGTTTTCAATGGTATCTTCATAGACCAGATTTTTTTATTAGTAATTACTGGCATATCTGATTGGATTAATGCTTTATACATTGAATCTACCGAGAATTTTCCACTCTCATTTAGACCCCATCTAACCACGTATGGTCCCTGCGTCAACTGGACCCCTTCGAGTCGTTGCAGCAAGGTATTACAGGATTCTAGCATGGGGCCTAGAAGATCCCTTCTGAATGCCATATTAGCCGGAGAATCTTGCATCACCGTTGCAATGGTATCAGATTTGTGGTGGACAATACTGTATAAAGCTGGATACTGTTCCGGAAGGGTGGTATTACCTAACCACTTATCCTCCCAAAACCGTATCTGGGATCCATCCTTGATGGAGAAAGATATGTATGGGAAAAAGAATTTCTTTGACGCCATTAGACCAGCCCAAAAGTGTGAGTCTCCAGGTCTCCAAACCACCTGGGACAAAGCCTTTGAGCCTACATACTTTCTCTTTAGAATCGTTTGCCATATACCTTCTTCTGAAAGAAGGCTAAATAGCCATTTTCCAAGTAAGGCTCGATTTTTGATCTCTAGATCATGTATACCGAGCCCTCCCTGGTCTTTTGGTCGACAAACTACACTCCATTTAGCCAGACGATATTTCTTTTTTTCACCATTTCCTTGCCAAAAGAATCTAGATCGGAAATAATCCAATCGGTGCAAGACCCCTTTAGGCAATTGGAAGAAGGAAATCATATACAGTACCATATTGCTTAGTACTGAATTAATGAGAACCAACCGTCCACCAAGAGACAGCAGTTTTCCTTTCCAACTTGATAGGCGTTTCTGAAGTCGTTCCTCGACTTGTTTCCACTCAGCTATAGTAAGTCTCCGATAATGAATCGGAATACCCAAATAGCTAATTGGGAACTGACCAATCCCACAACCGAATAGATCGGCATATAAGGAAGCCTCGTCTTGAGCTTCACCAAAGCAGAACAATTCACTTTTATGGAAATTGATTTTAAGACCAGAAAGCTTCTCAAAAGCTGATAGTATCAACTTAAGGTTCGTCGCTTTCTCAAGGTCATGTTCCATAAATAAAATTGTATCATTGGCATATTGAAGTATAGAGAGGCCACCATCAATGAGATGTGGAACTACTCCTTCAATAAGACCGTCTGCTTTAGCCCGTTCAATAATAATCGCTAGCATATCCGCCACTATGTTAAATAACATAGGTGACAATGGATCGCCTTGCCTCAATCCCTTTTTTGTTTGAAAGTAATTGCCCACATCATCATTGACTTTAATGGCAACACTTCCACCAAAAACGAAATTGTTAATTAAAGAACGCCACTCTTGTGAAAAACCTTTCATCCGGAGAGTTTGTTGTAGAAAAGACCATTTCACCTTATCATATGCTTTTTCGAAGTCAATTTTTAAAATAACTCCATTTAACTTTTTCCTATGGAGCTCGTGAACCGTCTCATGCAAAGTGACCACCCCATCAAGGATATTCCTTCCTTGCATAAAGGCCGTCTGGGACGGGCGCACCACATGATCAGCAACAGAGTTAAGTCTTAAAGTTGCGGTTTTTGTAAAAATCTTGAAGCTAACATTTAGGAGACAGATAGGTCGATATTGTTGAATCCTCTCAGCCTCCAAAACCTTAGGTAATAAGATTATCTCACCGAAATTTAGACGAACCAATTCTAGTTGATCTTCATGCAATGCAGAAAATAAAGCTAGAAGGTCGGACTTAATAATCTCCCAGAAGTTTTGGTAGAACTTAGCTGGAAAACCATCAGGACCTGGTGCTTTATTATGCTCTATTTGGAAAACCGCCTTCTTGACTTCCTCCTCAGAATAAGGGGCTATCAGAAAGGCATTTTCTTCAGGGGATACTTGGGGAATATCCTGAGTCATGGATTCTTCCATAGTGAAAGTTCCTTCATCCGGATCCCCAAAAAGGCCCTTATAATAATTAGTAATGTAAGATTTGAGTTCTTCATGCCCCACTATCGTCCCTTCATCCTGAACTAGAGAGTGAATAAGCTTCTTCCTATGTCTGCCATTTGCGACAGAATGGAAATATCTTGTATTCGAATATCCTTCTAGGATAAATTGGACTTTAGACCTTTGATACCATTTAAGCTCCTCCTCTCTCAACATGGAAGCCATCTGCGCATTATATTGATTCTTAAGATCAATTTCTTGCGGTGAAAGCAACCGTGTCTCGGCAAGGGCTTCGAGATCATCGATCAAGCATGTAAGGCGAAGTTTCTCAGCTTTGAGAATGCCTGCTACATGTCTTGCCCATCCTCGAAGGTGTTTCCGCAAGGCGCGGAGTTTATTATTCCACCTTTGGATAGAACTAGAACCAGCGACAGGTCTCTCCCATACTCGTTTAACCATATCCGAAAAGCCATCACGTTGTAACCATCCTAATTCAAATTTGAATTGATGTTTACAATGTGTTCTCTGCTTGCCGGTTGTTGAAAGTATGGGAGCATGATCCGACAAACCTTCAATACGAGGAAGAGCCCGTACAGTGACCATAGGATATTTTGATTCCCAATTATGGTCCATAAGTACACGATCTAATTTCTCATATGTAGGTTCAGGAAGACTATTCGCCCAAGTGAATTGTCTCCCAACCATTTCGATCTCTTTTAAATCCAAACTGTCAATGACAGCATTGAATAGAAAAGGCCAATAGTTGTCGAAACGGCCCCTGCTTTTCTCATGGGAAAATCTTAGCAAATTGAAATCCCCACCTATGATTATAGGGTATGGGTTATCTTTTGCAATGTTAACCAATTCACGAAGAAAAGCAGCCTTGTGCTAGGCCTGGGCAGCACCATAAACAGTGACAAGGCTCCACATAAAATTGTCGGACTTGTTACAGATGTGGAGTTTAACGTGGAAATCTCCTTCCGAGCAAGCCAACACTTCCATAGTAGAAGTCCTAACACCAAGTAAAATGCCCCCAGAACGACCCCGAGGAGGCCGAGAAAACCAGGAGAAATCTACCCCACCAGAGATGCGGTTTAGAAGACTCGTGGTAAAATCTCGTTTCCCGGTCTCGGAAATACCCACAAAATCTAAACAATGTTCTGCTATACAATCAGCGATATGTAAATGTTTAGCCAAGTCCTTGAGACCTCTGCTATTCGAGAACATACCATTCATTGTACAACCATTGTTGGTTTTGTGGATCTAACCTTAGAAGAAAATTTAGATTTTTCTTCTAACTGGCCGGTAAGAAAAGGATGCTTGATTTAAGTTCCCTAGATGAATGGAGGAATGAAGCTTATTAAAGTGCCAGACTCTTTGAAGAGAAGGTAAAAAAGTGGCATGATAAGAGAATTCTAAAGAGAGAATTCCATGTCGGTGATAAAGTCTATTGTATAGGTCTCATCTCAGATTTTTTGCAGGAAAATTACTCTCAAAATGGGAAGGACCCTTCATTATTGAAGAGGTGTATCGTTCCGGTGAAATAAAAATTGCTTCATTGAAGGATAACACTACACAAGTGGTGAATGGGCAAAGAATCAAACATTATATTTCTGGAGATTCTTATAATGAAGATATTGACATTGTCCAAGTGGTGACTCCGTAAGAATTCATTAAGGAGCAAATCCAGAAATCTGCAAAGTCCGTTTTCGAATAGGTAACAAATTTTAGTAAGAAAAAGTTCGCGTTAATCTTTCCAGGTTACGTTTTGTTATTTTTATGAAATATGGAAATTACGAGACGGAAATGGGTAGGAGAAGGTGCCCAAGGGCACCAGACCACCCCTAGGTGCGGGCTAGCTCCAGGTCGCGCCTAGGCATGGTCTAGGCGCCCTGGAGCCCCTTTCTGACCCGGTTTCGCGTTGTTACTTTCCTTTTGCTACGAAACTTTTTGCTATATAATTCCCCGAATCCCCCGAGGTCCGTATATCGTGTTTTCGTTGTGTTTTCATTTCGATCTGTTTTTGTCCAGATGTCGTCTCGGGGTTCATCTTCAGAGGATCACGAGCTTCAACGCCAGCGCGAACTCCTCCGTGATCTTGATCGAGGGACTCTTGCTGGATGGGTGGAGGAAGTAAAGGAGATATCATCAAGTGAAGAGGGAGCAAGATTGGCGGCAAGAAAACCTACCCTTGTAGGATCAATTAACGCTGGACGTGCTTTTTCTCATAATCTACAGGGACCAATACCACCAGTCCTAGACCTCAGTTCCTTCCCTGCAGTAGAGGAAGCCATCCGAGTCACGGATGAGTTTTGCGATAAATAACAAGCTCTGAGGAAGGAGGTGGAGATTCTTCGAGAGGAGAACAACCGGCTTCACAAGATGTTGGAGAACTTTCTTACTCCAAGTCTCCAATCATGGAAGCATCACCATCACCGAAGGAGTAATTCGTCATTGGTATTGGCATCCCCTTGGCTTGTTCCAAGCTTGGGTGAGTGCCGCAGTATCACACTATTATCTTTTACCTATTTACTTTTCAGTAGAGTCATATCATGAGTAGTGCAGTTATCATATAGGATAGTTTGTAGTGTGGAAGTATCTCTCCTTAAGTTGATTATCTATGTATCACTTGCTGTGAGTAGCCATTATGGAATATTAATGAGAAGTTTTATCATTTACTTTCTGCACATCTTATTTTAGTTTGTAATTTCTATCATATAATTAATCTTGTTGGTTAGTATTGGTATCACTTTGGGAGTATCAAGTAATTCTAGTTGGTCTTGGCAAACTTAGCATTGGTTAATACCAACATTACTTTGAGACTTAACTAGAAAAGAGAGAAATACATTTAGATATATTATTTCATTATCTTTCTTTCTTGTTGGCTTATAAGCTTAGTATTCTCAAGATTAAATCATTTGTACTTCCAAGGAAGATTGCATGATTATTTTCTATCATATTATGTTTGTTTGTTTTGCTCAATTCTTGTGCTTGCTACCCAACCTTGCTAGCCAAAGACATGTACTGAGAGGGAATGCTTCTCATGCATCCAAACCTTTAACCAAAAGCTCATGCCATATGTGTCCGCCATATCTACATATATGTGGTATTTCACCGCACTCCAAAGTTAATTGCTTGTGTGCTACCTTTAAACATTCAAACATTACTACATGTTTTGTGTTTTGTTCTTAGCTCATGAGGAAGTATTGAATGGTTTATTGTCTTTTCATGACTTCATTTCGTGACTAGCATGAATAATGTGCTAAGTCCTTAATATTGCAAAAAGAGCAAGGCAAATGGGTGCCCATCCCAAATAAAATACTCCATCCGTTCATTTTTATAATGCCTATAGATTTTTGACATTTGTTTCGGAATATAAGGTTGTAGCTTGGCTTTTTTCAATTACCCCCTCTACCGGTCAGCTCCCACACGACATGCATGCAAACAAATCCATACAAAAGGAAAACAATTAATTGAGATTCCTAATGCATGACTTCAACGATTCCTTAGATTTAGGAAGCATTGTTTTTCTTTCCTTAATAGTAGAACCTGGCTGCACTTATATGGAGAGTCAACCAGAGAGATTTGTTGAATTTGTTATGTTAATTTAGGAACTTATCAGTTTCCCTCATTTTACTCTGATCTCAAATCTTTAAGCTAGGGGTCTTATGTAAAGAATACTCTTGCGCTAATTTCCATGCGAAAAAAACTATAGGCACTATAGAATGGAACAGAGGGAGTATAAAATAAACAAATACTGCTCCGCATATTATGTACTGGAGAGATCCTAAATAATGGTGTGCAATGAAGAACTACATGGGAGCGGCTCTTGAGGTCACTATATATATGAAAGGATGATAAGTTGTTTGATGCCATTCGTTGACATAGACATGCATACCTCTCAAGATATATATTTTCAACACTCCTATTGCATTCAAAACAAAAATCTCTAACACATGAGTAATCTTGCTTCCCTCTGTGTCGGGCCTATCTTTTACTTCGTGTTGAGTCAGTAAACCTATTTCCCACTATCTCAAGCAAGCATTTGAGTTATTGTGATCCAACAATTTATGTGTGTTGATCCATTCAATCCTCTCTTTTATTCTTTCTTGTGTAGCACAATGCGTTTATCTGAATGAATATAAATCTGAAAGCTATCTATGACTGTAAAGAGATTGTAATGATTGAACATGTGTTTTTTGCAATAAGATCTAATATAAAGACTCTGCTCGAAAGATAAGTACAATTTGTTAATTATTCTTTGACCAAGAAGGAAAGTTTGCCATCACCAATTATGATTTCCTCTATGCACCTCTATTTAGTGATTCCTTACTCATTGCAAGTTGAATTATATAAGAAGTTGATGTCTATAATGACTTGTGTATTGGTAAGTATGATGCTTCTTGTTCGTATTTTGTTTATCGACACTTCACTCCATAAACCCGTGGTCTGGTTTACTAAGTTCAGTTTCGCTTGGGGACAAGCGAGGTGGGGGAGTTGATACGTCCAATTTGCATCACTATTCTATATCATAATTTATTGTTATTCATCGATATATTTTTATTTAGAGGTAATACTTATTTCATTCCATATCTATTTTTGCATGTTTGATGATTATTGGAGAATTAACCGCCGGATCCAGGATTTTGCTGGAAAAAGGACCGTCAAGACACCATATTTCTGAAGAACAACAATTCCCAGAAAATATACAGAAAATCCTATTTTGCTAGATGACGGAGGAAGCCGAGATGGACCAGGAGGGTGCCAGACCACCCCTAGGCACGGGCCAGGCCTCGGTCGTGCCTAGGCATGGTCTGGGCGCCCTTGCCCACTTCTGGCATCGTCGCCTCGCATATTTTAACCCCTCTAGAAAACTAACATCAGGGGGACGACCAGAGAAATATTCCGCCACCGCTACGGGGCGGAGAACCAGAGAGAAACAAAAGCTCTCCGGCAGGCAGAATTCTGCCGGGGAAATTCCCTCCCGGATGGGGAAATAGTCGCCATCATCACTGCCATCGAGTTGGACTTCACCAGGATCATCATCATCATCATCATCATCATCATCATCATTATCTCCACCACCAGGACCATCATCACCGCCGTCTCCATGTCGTCCCACTGTAACATCTTGGTTTTGATACTTGTCTAGTTCATAGGGGAAACTTTACCGGTGTTGATTACTCCTTGTAGTTCTGATTATGATCCATATGATGTCTCGTGAGTAGTTCGTTTAGTTCTTGAGGACATGGGAGAAGTCATGTTGTTAGTAATGGAACTATGTTGAGTAATATGCAATGATTTTATATTTAAGTTGTGGTATTATTCTTCTAGCGGTATCACATGAACGTCGACTACATGATACTTAACCTTTATGGGCCTAGGGGAATGCATCGTGTATTTGGCTACTAATTGTGTGGTTGCGGGAGTGACAGAAACCGAAACCCCCGTTAGGAAACCGGTGCACGAGAGAGTGTAGGATCTCAAAGTTTAAGGCTCTGGTTAGGTTTATCTTAATTACTTTCTTGTAGTTTCGGATGCTTGCAACAGGTATAATCACAAGTATGCATTAGTCCAAGTATGGGGAAGTGCATTAGCATAGGTTCACCCACACAACACTTACCAAACCATTGAAGATTATTCAGCTATGTGAAGCGAAAGCACTTGACGAAATTCCCGTGTGTCCTCAGGAACGTTTAGTCATCATAAGTACAACAACCGGATTGTCCTTTGCTATAAAAAGGATTGGGCCACTCGCTGCAATTATTATTATTGTATTTTATTTACTCGTACTTTATTTATTTGCAGTACCAAATACCCCTGCAAACCTGTTTACTAGTGTTTACAGTGAATCCTCGATCAAAACTGCTCGTCAACACCTTCTGCTCCTCGTTGGATTCGACACTCTTATTTATCGAAAGTACTACGATACACCCCCTGTACTTGTGGGTCATCAACGTGCCCGTTGGCGACGGTCTCGCCGATGCCTGCGAAGGCGGACCCGGATGCAACCTCCCGACGCTGCTGGCCCCACGGTGGTCCCCAAATGTCGTTGCGTATTCGACGGTACTCCACGGAGGGGAGAGGAGGGAGCCGTAGGGCGAGGATTCACCGGGACGGGGTCACACGAGATACCCACTTTTGATCTCGCAACGGTGATGAAATGCTACTTCATGCTATAATTCACTATAAGGCAACATGTGCGCGATTACCATGAGAGGATTGGTTCTGCTCCAAGTGCTCCCAGAATCCGGATTATAAAGGCTCTGGTTTACAGGGGTAGAGATCCTACCATATACGACTAAACCTAGACTACGCTATGTATTCCTTGTCATGCACGTCGTGGATCCGATCGACCTTCAGCTTGTCTCCGGAAAGGATCCCACCTTCACTGTTTTCTAATAAAATGGGCCGTCCGGTTGGATCATAGGCCTCACCACCATTTGTGGGAACCTAGACTTGCCGAAATCAAATCCCTACCGTGATATAGCTAGTTAGCATATCCACGATAGCCACACATGGTGCGAAAGCATCCGAGCAGTCTTCCGACTTCTCCTTCTCTTTGGCTCTAGCTCCTAGCGCCCCGTTAGAGGTAATCTAGGGTTGTATTCTAAATATGTTCAAAATAAAAGGATAATATGTTAAATCTGTCTAGCATCTAGGACCATTGTCTACTTTGGATACATATTACTTATGTTCGTTAATACTAAATATGTTCAGAATATACGGCTGATATGCTATTTTGGATATAATAAGGGGTTGATAGTCTAAATTTATTTAGGATCTAGCTATACATGCATGTATGTGAGTTCAGGAAAAAAAAAGGTATAATTTGTAGCGGTTTAACGGCAAGTCGGCAACATGTATCAACTAGTTTGTGCTGACAACGACTTGACGTGATAACCAGCACACAAATGTTGTACCCTACATAACAGAAGCGTACGAAGTCAACAGTTTCGAAAGACAAACATCAACAAAGCCTACGGGTAGAAATATTCATGACTTAGTACAAGTAGTATGACTTATTACAAGTAGTGCATAGCTCCATCAGAATTCAGAAGGAAGCACAACTTACATTGTTGCTAATCTTCAAGGTTTCCAAGAAGTAGTCCTGGAGATGGATTGCCTGGAGGTTGTTAACCTCTGGAACACTCGTCACGGCTCTCGTTCGGTCGGGACTCCTATTCTGCAAGAAATAGGAGAGCTAGCTTTAAATTTTAGTCTTTGTGTTATTCAGCATGTAACAAGATTAGCTAATCATTCGGCCCATCTGTGTGCAAAGCTTGCTTGTACACTCAAGGGTACGAATAGCTGGCTTGATTGTATTCCAGATTTACTGGTCATCAGCATTCAGTCTGATCGATCAGGTGCTGTGCTAAATAAAGCTCTCAAATTTTCCCGCAAAAAAAAAGAAGCACAACTTGATTAGTTAGCAGATCACACGAGGTACCTAGTTTATGAAGCCATGAAGGGTACTAATTGGCATCTTCAAACACCTTAGCTACGGAAGCAACGACCAGGCGACAATCAAGCGCAGCCTACTGAAGCCAAGCTCAAAATATCCCTGGCTTCTCAAGGCAGACCTCGGTGTCAACTTTATCTGATTCTGCACAACAACACCGTTGCTCTCTGCAGCCTCGACACCAAGAAGAAGCTTGCCCCTCTCATCCACGGTGACAATACGGCGCTTCAACACAACTTTCCCATTGTCAGTGACATCCACCTTTTCACCATAGGAATCCAGGAGAACCATGTCCTCGTCAATGCTCGCAGTGCGAGCTGTGAAACGCGCCTTGAAATCACGCGATCCGCTGACGACAATGACTTCGATGGTTGCTTCCACAGCTTCAGCGAGATGTGCAAACCTGACCTCAATGGTGCTGTTCTGGTCCGGCACCACTTCTGTTCTGGCATAGCTGGCCTTGCTCCAGTGAGCAATGTTGTTGTATATAAAGGCATTGTAGCTCAAAGTCTTGTCTTCAGATGGTGATTCTCCACCTCTAACTTTGAGGTCGATCTCAAAAGCATGGGGGTCTATCAGCAGAACTGCACGGCTGGGACCTGTAAGTTCCAAGACTGCATCCTGTAAGCATAGGAGAATCATAGGCATGAGTCCAGCTCCTCAGGCCATGCATGCTGTACAAAATATTAGCAAAAACAAAATGTTAACTAGGGCGTAGATGGAAATAGATAGATTTCAGTGCGCTAAAAAGTATGTACAATCTGGCAAAAGAAAATACTCCGTAGAACGGCACAACCTCAATGTGAGAGCATATTAGGCAACGAAATTAAAGACTGTTTGATCATACTAAAACTCTTAAAGCATGCAGACCTGACACACTGAAGAACATGGCTGGACCCAATTTAATGACAATCCAACCAGCATCCAGATACCAAACCAAAGAGGTATCATTGCTATGGACAATGGGTAGCAACTAACCAACACTGAGCTCACAGAGAACAGACCTATTTAGTTGTATCAGTACATGTGGATTTAGTTTGTCATAACAGTTAACACCTATGTTAAACAATGACAGTAGAGTTGTATTGAACTAGAGTAAAGTCGATATATATCGGTTAAGACAACACTTGGTAAAGAAAGTGAACCTGCAGCGAAGCGAGGGCTTGGCACTGGTCCCTGCTGCGGCGAAAGAGGAAATTGCGCTTGTGATCCATGGAGTCGCGCACGGCGATGACGCCATACACATGGAGAGGCCACTGCAGGGATTCAGTAATCCGGGTCACCTTCACGTACAAGACCTGCATGGTTGACATGGGCCCACAGCTGCTGGAAATTATAGGCCCGTCGGTGTTGCGCATGGGGGGACGTTCAGCTGCAAAATTTACCAAAGCATAGAGGACACAATTAACTAATGAACATATCTACAGTCTACAGCATGACATGGAGATGCCTGATAAAAAAAAAGAGAGAAGGAGATCCGCAATGAAGAAACGTACTCTCGTCCTCGAAGGAGATGCCGTGACAGCCATAGCTCTCAATCCAGCATTCCCGGTAGAGGTCGAGGGGATTCGGTTCCGGCTCCCAGTCCTCGTCGTCTTCCATCTCCATGGAGGAGCTGTGGAGGCCGTTTTTCCCCTCGCGGACATCCCCGCCGCTAGAGCCTCCCTCCGGATCTACCCTCTTGTGGCCGAGGCAGTCCCCGCCAAGCTCCGACTCCATCGCCGCCGGTAACCAGCCTAGGGTTTGCCGCCCGTTTTTTCTTAGCGACAGAACTTGAGAATTCACACTCTTCTCCTGGCTCCTCGGCCTCGGAGAAAACATATTGGGATCGCATAACAAGCCCAGCAACAACGATTAGAATGGGCTAGCTTTCGGCCCGATCAACCTCTCACGCCGGCCGTAGCTTCCATGCAAAGCTGCGGCGGCCCGGAATCGGGGTGCATCCCGTACCCAGGGTCCAGGATGAGCAGGCCGACGACAAGCGCAGTTGCAGTCACTCGCCCGTCACGAGTCCCCGAAGGCCCGAACGGTCTGACGCTTGACGCAGGCCACTATGGCTGCTCTCGGAATCCGAAACTCAGAGGAACTCAAACTTGTTCAATCGTCTCGCCCGTTGATTAAGATACTAGCAGAGGGAAACACGTAGCTAAATAATGAGACAGATGCCACTTTCACAGCAACGCTCCAGCCATGCACAATGACCTACCTACCTAAGAATCCAAGTGGTCGCAAAACGACATGGCTCAAGATATCAGACGGAACATGAGTTGACACACGCGGTTTGTACAACTTGTTCTCCGATGCTTCCGACGAGCCAAGAGACACCTCTTCCGCGCATAGACTATGGGACTGCTTGATTAGTCAACGTCAACTAACGAGTATACACATTCCACTAGTCTCAACTCCTAACTTCTTTATGGGAAGTTGCAAAGCTGATGAGAAGTTCTTGCTGGTCTGATGGCTTTTGTTATAGCTTGTTACCTAGCTTCCTTGCTGTGTGCTGGGAGTTGTTTTGATCTGGGCTTGTATCTAAAACTTCTCTAAAACGTTAGCATTAGGCGGCGCTCTCCCCTTGCTTTTTTTACTTTTATGCTGGAACTACTTCTGTATTTTCGTTATCTTCTGATAATGGAAATTCGATCCCCCTTGTGGATCGTGTGGAAAAAAAAATTAGTTCCAGCTCCTCAATCACGCAAGAAGGGGGTAATACTACTAAGTACTTCCATCTTGTGGCCAATGTGAGATATAGGAGTAAGAAAATTTTCCAACTTAAACAAGGCAAGGGTAGGATTGTTTGTCATGAGAATCTTAAGCACTTCATCACAGAGTACTACAAAAATTTGTTTGGGGCACCAGAACCAAACTATTTTACCTTAATAGAGTTCCAACATGATGATGTTCCGCAGTTGTCGGAAGAAGACACTAATATTCTTATAGCTAACTTCACAGAGGAGGAAGTTCATGAGGCTATTATGCAAGTAGAAAAAACCAAGGCACATGGGCCAGACGGTTTTCCAGCCGATTTTTTTTTCAAACATTTTGGGATGTCATTAGGGCGGATCTTATGAATATGTTTGAAAATTTTCAACAAGAGGAATTACAGCTGTTCCACTTGAATTTTGATACTATCATTCTTCTTCCAACAAAAGAAAATGCAATTCAGATCCAACAATATAGACCAATTTATTTACTTAATGCAGGCTTTAAAATTTTCATTAAGGTGGGGACAAATAGGCTTACACATACTGCTAAAAAGGTGATTAAGCCTACGCAAATGACATTTATGCCCGGCTGCCATATTCTCGAGGGGGTGCTGATTTTGCATGAGTCCATGACTTACATAGGAAAAAAAATTAATGGGGTTTTGTTGAAATTTAGATTTTGAAAAAGTGTGTTATAAGGTTAGATGGCCTTTCCTTCAACAAGTTCTTCAGCCTAAGGACTTTGATCCAAAGTGGTATCAATGGATTAACAACTTTATTAGCCGTGGGAGAGTGAGTATTAGAGTAAATGATGATGTCGGTCATCACTTTCAAACTCAAAAAGGGCTTAGGCAAGGGGATCTGTTTTCCCCTATTCGTTTTAATATTATTGTAGACGTGTTGGTAATCATGATAGATGGGACACTATTATTTTATGGAGCATAATCTTCACAAAGCCCTTAATATGAAGTTAATTCTAAACATTTTTAGCAACTTTTGGGCCCAAAAATTAACTTCCACAAGAGGGAGGTTTTTTTTGGCGGAAGCTAAAGAAAGCTTGCAACAATATTGTAATTTGTTTGGATGAGTCTGGCTCATTTCCATTCAAATACTTGGGAATTCCTATCCACTTTCGTAAACTCGTGATTGGAGAATGGAAACCGGTCGAGGATCGCTTTGAGAGAGAGCTTGCTAGCTGGTTAGGAAAATTACTTTATTTTGGTGATAGGCTTGTGCTTATTAATTCGATGCTCACTAGTTTGCCTATGTTCATGCTTCCATTCTATGAACTACCTAAACGGGTAAGAAAGATAATGGATTTCTTTTGATCATGTTTTTTCTGGCAAAATGATGGTCATAACAAGAAGTATCATTTGACAAAGTGGAATATCATGTGTAGACCAAAAGGCCAAGGTGGTCTTGGTGGTGAAGTTCTACATATAAAAACAAATGGTTGTTGTTTAAATGGTTATTCAAGGTTTTAAATGAAGATGGTGTGTGACAGGAACTTACAAAGAATAAGTACCTACACTCAAAAACTTTAGCACATGTAAGGCCAAATGCTTACGACTCTCAGTTTTAGAAGTGTTTATTAAGAGTTCAAGATGACTGCTTCCGTAGAGATCATTTTAAAGTCGGAAAATGGCCTGATAACTAGGTTTTGGGAATATACATGGCTGGGGATGCACCCTTAGCTAGTCAATATCCGATGCTTTATAACAAAGTCCAATGAAAAGAAGTTTCAGTGGCTGATGTTTTGTCTCAAAATCCATTGAATATAGTGTTTAGACTTACCTTAAATGAGGCCAAATGGGAGATGTGCTTTTATTCGTCCGACAGCTGATGGATATTCACTTGAATAATACCCCATCCACTTCTTCATATAAGCCATATAGTTTTTTGAGAAAAAAACAGAAATATAAGGTATATTCCATTGTACCACTTGTATGGAGAATTTTTTAGAAATTTTATTGTGGTTACTTATCTAATGTGAACTCCTCTATTTTCTCACATCAATTAGTCAGGAGTAATTTTGCCCGAATCTTCTCTAGCTTTTCCTCCAAGTCAGTTCTTTAATATTCGTGCCAAAATTATACGGCCTATATTTAGGATTAGAGGGAGTAATAGGGATGTGTTTGTGTGGGATCTTATATCATCAGGTTTGATCACCGTAAGATCCATGTGTCTATATTATATGAATGGTCATTCAATTTATTTACGCAAGTATATTTGAAAAATGAAGATACAGCTGAGAATTATGATTTTTATGTGATTCTTAAATCTTAAAGTTATTCTAACAAAATAAAACCTTTCTAAATGGAACTGGCAAGGTAGTTCGAAGTGTTGTTTTGTGAGAAGGACGAAACAATCCAACACTTGTTTTTTGAATGTGCTCATGCCTAGATGGTTTTGTGTATTGTCTACATAACATTTACCTAATATAACAAATTTGTTTGGTAATTGGTTGTTTGAGCTATGCAAGAAGGATAAAGTTTATATTCGAGTGTGTGTGTGTGTGTGGGGGGGGGGGGGGGGGGGTGTGCTTTATTATGGGAAATATGGAATATGAGGAATGATTTTACTTTTAACAAACCGAATACTTCTTCCTTTTTGGAGGTTATCCCGTTGGCAACATATTGGGTCGGTATGTGGTCTTTTCTCTAGCCGGTGGAGCGGAGTGAGGACATGGTTTCGCGGTGCAACCATTTGAACATGGTTTTACGAGATTTGTGCAACCAGTTCGGATGGCGACATGTTAAGAGGATAGATTGCTAAAGTCTTGTTTTGATGGCCTGTCTTTAACTTTTTAGGTGGCTGATACATGCTGAAACACTTTGTGATCCGTGATTTATACTAAATACTTTGATGAATAATTTAATAAAGGTCATATGCATCAACTGATATAGAGGCTAGTGAGATTCCCCATTCAAAAAAAAGCTCCTCGATCACACACTCCAACGTTCGAAATGACAAGGTTTATCATAAACCCACAGGTCACCACATTGACCAAAATCAGAGATCCACACTGAGTCTGTCATGTCCTATTCCTCCTCTTGTAGTCTTGCTGCAGCAGCTGACTCAAGTGCTATTGCGGCTTCTTCGTTAGCATCTTTGTATTCCTATTCCTTTGGTCGTCACCATCCTCATCTACGGGCAGTCTACCAACCCCACCAAATCCACACCGCCGTCAGCTCCGCGACACTTACCGGCCTTGCCCTTACCGTCTTGTTGTTGCGCAAAACCTGCTCTTTTAAACACTATATTTCAAAAAATAATTTGCATATTTACTCCCTTGGTTACGATATTGTGACAAGTTTAATCCTATTTTATGATATCGGTTTTGCTAGAAATCAGGCGCCTAATTTTTATTAAGTTTAAGTCGATTTTTTAGCCATCTGATTTTGGGAAGTGCAAGTGGATTTCAGCTGGCATTTCTTAGTTGCGCATGAGTTGCAACTCATATTTTCTCAATTACACACGGGTTGCAACTAATTTTTTTTTTTAGTTGCATATATGTTGCAACTGATATTTTATCAATTGCGCGTGGGTTGCAACTGATATTTTCCTAGTTGCGCATATATTGCAACTTGTATTTTTTCAGGTTGCGTATGGCTGTAATTGGTATTTTCTCACTTGCGTGCTAGTTGCAACTGATATTTTCTCAGTTGCGCGTAAGTTGTAACTAATATTTTTTAATTTTTCTTAGTTACATATGTGTTCATATTTTCTCAGTTGCGTATGGGTTGCAACTTGTATTTTCTTAGTTACATATGCAAATTAAATAGCTAAGAAATCAACTTAGACTTAATAAAAATCAGTCGCCTGATATCTAGGCGCTCCCTTATGATATGTGTGGCTTTGTAGCTGCTGGGATGAAAAACGTCCAATTCCATGCGAAGCTGCCACTATTGTTTTCCATAATTTGACATAATGCATAGAATTAGACATAATTTGAAAAAATGGAAAGATTGTCATAATTATGAAAACCCACCGATATGTACTCGTTAGGTTCTTTGTAGTCCACAAATATAATACCTATGATAGTAAAAATATGTGGAACACAAATGTTTGAAGAACAATAGGGAAACGTTCCAGTCAACTCAAGGCACCACCTGGCTTTCTTTTTCCATTCTTGCACAACTTTTGATTCTTGCACATTACATTGCATTTGTCTGAAGAAAGAATATCGTCCTGCATTATGATTATGGTATCACGTTGTTGACAGCAATGCTCGAGGTCGAGGCATAGACAATGACTTGAGGGCAAGTCAATCGCCAAGTCTCGCTAGGAAGAGATTTTATATTCTGGCTCATTGCCGTGTACACGCGGTTTATGTTTGTTCCCTGATGCTTCCAACGAGCCCCCACACGGCCCAAAAGACGAAATATAAGCGCCCCAACGGCTGTCCCTCACCTCCCTCCCTCCTCTACCCGTTGACCCACGGCGACCTCCTCCTCCGGCCAGCCATGTCCAAAGAGAAGTCCTGCTGCGGCAGCCTGTTCACCTTCATCATCGGCGTCGGCTTCGTCATCCTCATCTACTGGGCCATCTTCCAGCCCCACCACATCCGCGCCACGGTCGTCTCCGCCACGCTCACCAACCTCACCGTGGCATCCAACAACGCCACCGTCTCCTACCGCCTCGCCGTCACCCTCGACCTCTACAACCCCAGCCTCCGCGTCGGCATCTACTACGACTCCCTCGAACCCGAGCTCCGCGCCCGCGGCGGCGCCTCCCTCGGCGGCCCAGCCACCTCTTCCCCGGCCGAGTTCTTGCAGCGTCGGAAGAGCCGCGACACCGTCAGCCTGGAGTTCGACGGGACCACCGGCGTTGGCGTCCCCAGCGACGTCGCTGGGGAGCTGAAGAAGGAGGCGAGCTCCGGGGCGGTGAGCTTTGAGGTGGCGGTGGATGGGCGGGTGCGGTACAGGTTCGCCAGCATCAAGATTCGGCAGAAGCCCAAGATTTGGTGCGCGCTGACGGTAAATGTCAAGCCGGAGGGCAGCAGCAGCGGCAGCGTCGGCGGCGCCCTCGACTCCGCCCACCGCTGCAGCGTCAAGTACTGATCGATGCTTCGTGTGCACTTCCTCCTCTGGCTGGAGTCGTCTTGTTTGGAGATCCCTCGGTGTCCCAGATTCATGTTGGTTTGATTTCTGCAAATATTCGTAGTGTTCGTGGGATGTGTTTGATTGTTCATTTAGGATTGTTTCACTATCATTGAATATTGATTACATTCTTGAGGATTCATTGACGGTTGACTGGATGATTACGACCTTTGAGGATTATTGAAGTATAAATGTCCCATTTCGAGTTTACAGCCTTGCGCAATGCGCATCATGTTCCTTCCTCCCACGGCCAGTCCTGGTTAATTGCCAGATCTTTATAAGATTCAGTTCAAGAACCCAGAGAAAAAACAATTCTGACTCACCGAGAAATGAAAACAGGGATGTGCGCTAGCACTATGGACTCGAATACTTTTTTTAACAACTTAAACAAACTTTATTCATTGCAAACTAATGTTACATCCTCTAGCAAAAAATTAAACAGAAGGAGAAGATGTCCTGGCCTCTCTAGCTAGTTCACAGGCCACTACATTTGCATCTCTCGAAACAAGACAAAAAGAGATTTTATTAAAATCACATGCAGTATGGTAGCCGTCATAAAAAACCACAGCTGCCACTTCGTGGTTGATAGCTTCGTTTTTAATAGTTTCCACCACCTATGAGCAATCTGGCATGATTATTAGTCTGTTGGAACCAACAGATTGTGCAAGACTCAAACCTTGCTTTAGTGCATGGGCTTCAGCTGACACTGCATCCACCACATGTTTAATCTTGGCATTACATGCCTTCATGAACTAATCCTTGGTGTCACAAATAACAACCCTAAGAGCATCTCTAGCAGATACGGCATATTTGCCAAAACTGCATAATAACCGCCCGTATGCAGTTTAGGGCTAAAAAAACACCCCGAGTAGATCCCACATATCGGCCAAACATGCAAATATTTTTTCAGGCGCCGGCTTCCGCGCTCGCCTTCGCGGCCGGATGCAGATCGATCTGCATCGCGTGCAAGGCGTTAGCACGAAGGAAAATCCCCCTCTCCTTTCTTCCCGCGCGTCGCCGTTGCTGCCGCCGCCCAGCTCGCTCCGCCGCCGGATTCCACCTCGCCGTGGCTTGCTAGCGCAGCCATGGCGGTCCCAACCTCTGGGAGCGTGCCCCTCTCCGCTGCGCAGGGCGAATCGACCGCCGCCGCGAACCCTACCGCCAGCTCCGCCGCCGTCGCCCAGCTCGCTCCCCGCGCCGTGGAGGAAGCGGCCAAGCGCAAGCGGCTGGCCACACATGTCCTCGCGTCGTCAGCCGCCGCCGCCAAGCTCGCTCCCCCACCAAGGACCGCGGTGAGGAAGGCCCCCAGCAAGAAGCCCGCGCCAAAGAAGGCCGCTGCACAGAAGCGTGATGACCCAGCGTACCACTGCATGGTGTAGTACACAAGTCGTTGACATAACACAAGTGAAACACCGTTCCACTCATATTACATCTCTCAGAGTGGTACAATAGAAACATATGCGAGTCCAAGGTATGTCTATAGAAGTACACACGAACTGTTTACATAAGATCAACACATCCTCCTAATTTACAGTGAGGTAAAACTTCAAATAAAGCTCCAGAAGAACGACTCGTAGTCCATCTTATTGCTAACTCAAGTTTAAAAGCTACTTGGCTTGCTATAGAATTCTAGCTACTTAGGTGCTATGATTAGGGAAAGGTTCCCTTCTATTACTGATCTAAGTTTCCACTTTAGCCGATGAAGAAGTTGACTCCATTGACTTCTTCGATTGGATTCTTCATCTTGTTGCAGTTGACTCCTTTGTCTTCGAGTTCCACGGTAGTTTCTCCTTCGGTGCCTCCATCTAAGAAGGGGGTTCAAATGGGAGGGAATGAGTACGAGCGTACTCAGCAAGTTCATATTAGGAAATTGGTGTATCATGCACTAGCTACAACCATAGACCAGAAAGTCATAGGCCAATGCAAGTTTTCATAAACATTTCTTCAAAAGGTTTATTTTATTCCGAAAACTATGCCCGTCGGTCTTCACGGAGTTGACCGAACTTCGTGGAGTTCTTTCCTGCCGCGTTCGCAGTTCCCTTCCCGGAACAGGGAGTGACAGCCACAATTTGATACACTCGCCAGAGGTGCGTTACTTTTCCCATAAGAGAACTTATCCTTGATACCAACCGGGTGTACTTTCCCGTCCACACTTCCGTGGTGTGGGGCCAGGTGTAAGATCCAAGCCAATCACTGCCTTCTCCGCGACTGCAAACCCACCCTTTTGTCCAACCGCACACCCCCAGTAGACTTCTCCCGATAATACGGCTTTACTCACGGTGTACTTTGGACAATCCATCATATACCGTAGAGCCCAACATCACACAGGATGGGGATTTAAAAGGCTATCCCAACCTACGGCAGTGCCTCCAACACCCCGCGGCTCTACCAGTCCGTTGGCGTGCAGAAGGGGAAAGATACAGCTGACTTCCCCAGAGCCATTATAGATCTTATGGTCAACGCGATATGTACGACGCTAGAATCACTGGACGGCATTGGTACTTAGTCCTAGATGAGTAGTACCCATGCAATGGAACCTCCACCATATCAACACATACCATGGTTCCATTGCCCACCACATAGTCATATTCATAATTGTAAAATAATACTTTGCTTTTCAATGCATGAGTGATAAGTATAGTACTTTGCATATAGTTTGATACAAATAATCAAATGACATGAGCAAGCGATGAACTTGCCTTTCTAGACTGCAAGATTATGCAGGCAAAAGCTTCGATACGTGAGAACTCGAAATGTTGAAATACCATCATCGTCCGGTAAGGACAATGTTTAAAGAACTGGCAATGATGCTATAATTCATAATATGAGATGCAATCGTCCCGAGCATAACCTAACCTCGATGATTTAGGATGTAGGAGTTGTAAAGATTTCTTTAGGGTTGGTTGCACTTTTAGAATGATTCTCAAACAAGGTTCTTATTAGCATCATATCCAAGTGATATAAGACATCATAACAATCATACACATAAAGAATAGTGGTGGAATAATATGTAAAGAACAGTTGTCAATTTTAAGTTCTACAGAACATTGTTGATGATTACTTATACTATACTTCAAAAGAATAACTTTTGAAGAACATGTTGTTTAAGAAATAATAAGTATTTCAAAGAAGGATTAGGGCTTCTAAGGTTTGATTGACATTTGTACTTCAAAAGAATAACTTTTGAAGAACAGGTTAAATAAGAATATGAACTACTATACATAGGAGCTATGGCTTTCTAGGGTTTACTATTGGATTCATTTAGTTCTCTAATAGTTACTAGTTGGGTTCTTAAATAGAATGGGTTTCTATATAGCAGGTATTGGCAGGTTTGTTGCTATGGTTTCTTCTATGCATCATATCAAAGGATAATTATAAAGGGGTTGCTATGAGTTAGGGTTTACTATGGCTTCACAATTTTTTCACTAAGTAATCTCTAATTGCTTCTAAACTAGATGGTTTATTATTTCTTTAATAGGGTTTAGTTGAATAGGAGCATGTGATGTGAATTGCTACACAAGGTTGGTACTAGGGTTTATTATTATGGTTCTACTAGGGTTTGATGGTTGAGGTTGATCCTAATGGTGTGGTGATCAATGGTACTAATCCAATTAACCAGTTAGGGTTTGCAATTAAGTGGCACTAGTGGATCATACAAGGTTTATGCAAAAATAAAGACATGGAATGATGACTCATGTGAATTAGTTCTATGTTGGTGAATCATGACTTGTATTTGTTGGTCACATAATAAGGTTCTCTATGTAAGGGGAAATTCACATGATCACATGTGAAGTGATGTTGTTTTATTTTAGTAGATCATGATCATGTATTAATTTGTTCCTTATTAGAGTTCTATAGGTATAAGTGAATCTTATAGATTCACATGGGCTAAACCCCTAGGTTTTTGGATTGCAATAATTAAGGATGAACACATAAAATAATGGGATTAATGTCTTACTTATATTAAAACTAGGGTTTCTAAATTATGGTACAAATCTTCAAATGATAATTGACAATATAGGTGTGGTTACTAATTACTTTGAAACAAAATCAGTAATGGTTTGACATTTTATTAGTTTTCACAAGAATTTGTAATTATTTAAGAAAATAGAAAATAACAATATTCAAATTAGGGTTTATGAATTATCACTAATATTTAAGTTAATGAAAACATGATAAAGAATATTAATATTAACATTTTACTTAGTTACTGTATAGCAAAGTTAATTTTTTTAATTTAACCAATTATTGGATTCAGATTGTGTTTTGAATAAATGGCAAAGCATAATCAATTAGGTTTAAAATAATTGAATTTTCATTTTGACACACATTTTTATTTTATATTTTATTTGAATAGAGTTTATTTTTGTGAGCATTTTGATATATTATTCATATTTTTCTGAGTTGAAATGAATTTTATATGGTTTTACAAAGTTTCAGCAATTTACTGGTTTTTTAAATTAAACAACAAATACTAAATGTACCGAGACAGATCTAGCCCTAGACACTGACTGGTGGGGCTTGTCTCCACGTCGGCTGCCACGCAAGCAAGGACCGGTCAAAGTTGACCAGAAGCTTTGACCTCACCGGCGGTTAAACGCCGGCGGCCAGCAGATGGTGGCGCCGCCGATTTACGGCCTCCCGAGATGCGCGGCTAGGCTCTATCGGACGAGTACAACGAGACAAAGCGAATGGTGGTGATGGTTTTGCGAGGGAATCACCGGAGCGTCGCCGACGATGGGTGCTGCGCCGGTGCTACTCCGGCCAACATGCGAACTAGGGCTACAGGCGATGCCAGGAAGCGTGAGTAGGTGCTATAGATGCGTAAGCTCACCCTGAAGCTCAAGGTGTGGTCGGCTCCGGCGATGGTAGACGGAGACGACGACGATTGGAGATCTCCTGGCAATGTGCTGCAGAAGGGATCGATGAAATTGCCCTGATTCCGTGCTCCCCTTGATGCTGGGCTCCTCCCAGATGCTCCTTGAGTCCAGGCGCTCCTCCTGGACCACACGCCGGAGGCTGGGGTGGCCTCCTCCGTCGGCTTCATCTTCGACTCCGGTGACAGAGAGTGGATGTGTATGAGAGATAGAAGGTGTCTGAGCAGCAATGGAGTGGAGGAGGTGAACAAGGCGTGCACGGCGATGCACTTCACCTATTTATAGGCCAAGGGAAGCCCTGTGGCCTCGACACGGCGACGGCCATGGTTGGAGAGGTGGCGGTCTCTGGAAGCTTCTGGCTGGCATGGATCTCTTCGGGCGAGGATAAGCTCGGACGCGAATCATGTTGGGCGTGGTTCTGAGAGTCCTGGCGACATCCGGGAAAGCTTATCGACGAGGAGGTCGTGGCCTACTGGCGCTGCCGTGCTGTCGAGCTCGGAGACGACGACGACGAAGACATTTCTCCATGCACGATTTTTGACGCACGCGAAACGTTATTTGGACGTGGGCTGGACTGCTCCTGGGCTTCGATGTGGGCTGCTGCTGGATTGTAGAGGTGGTGCTGGTCCTGGGTTGGTGCTGGGCTGCCAGGTAAGACTCTCCTTTTTCGCCTTTTTCCATTTTCTGTTTTTATTTTCTATTTTGAATTTGAATTCAAATTTGAATTATGTTTTGTTTTGCAGGTTCTAAAACAATTGAATATCAACATAACTTGATAACAATGCTCACTGTATAATCTTGTTGTTTAATCAAATTTTTAGTTTAGGATTTAATTGATATCTAGTGAGACTTGAATAAAATAAAATGGTTTAGTTATTTATTTCTATTCCCTTTTTAATTTAGGAACCAGATCTATTTAAATGATTTGAAATTTAGAACATGTGCATAGTGAAAATATTATTAGGTTTAACTAGTGTGCTTATATTGATTGTTCATATCTATTTTAATTATGGCTAGAGTTTAAAGAAAATGGTAATAAGGATGGATTGGATCATGATTTGATGTGGAGAATTATTTCTAAGGGTTTAAGAAAATGGTTGGATAACTTTTTGATTATGACTCTTGCTTAGCACTTCTAGCTTGGATGTGTACTTGTGATCTATGATACACAAGTTAGGGAACAATATTTTAGGTGGATTGGATCCTATGTGAAGAGGTTTAGGGTTTTGATAATGCTTCACTAATTTAAGTATAAATAGGCATGAGGCATGGCAGGGTTCTACTTATAATCCCAAGTGACACTTGGATTGAAACTTAATTGGGATCTAGGGTTTTAGTTGTAATCACCCAAGTGATATACAACTGCAATTAGGATATGAGCATAAGCTTTGATTATGTTTTATTGGCTAGCTAGGGTTACTCCTCCTCACCTTGTTAGGATTCATGCATCAAAGCAATGCTAGGGTTGTTTCTAGTGTTTGGATAAACAAGGTTTAAGTAACATGTCATTACTTCTTCACTCAAGGCATGAGGATTGGTCTGGGATTAACTACTAGTGATATACTAATTATTTCATGTGATAGATGGTATCTACTTATCATATAGATTTATCTAATCAGTTAAGGCTACAAGGTAAGATTATGTATTAGACAAGATCCACTCATTCCTCACTAATCCCTCTTTACTATTCCTCCAATCACACTCATCCTAGATTCTTAGGGTTTATAATTAATACCAAGTTGTCATGATTATGGAATTGGTTTCCTAAGGTATTGCTAATGGAATAGGGTTCTTACCTCCAAGATCAAATGTTGTCTTGAACAACTAAGTTTAGTACTATTCTAGTATTCTTGTATGGACATGGCTATGGTTAATATTATATCTTCTCTCACTTCTCAATATCTTGGAATAGCCTAAGGTCCTACTTAAGAGATGTTGATATGATCCTCTAAGTATATGGTCTGCCTAGGAATTCTACCTTGGTATCTTCTGTAGCTTGTCCTTCAGGAAATATGATAAACCTGCATCTTGTGGTATGCCTCCACCTCCTAGCTTCTTCATCTTGATCCTAGCTAATGTATGGAGTGGCTCTATGTGTGTGTTTCCTTGTATCATGCTACAAGATGACCAAAGGGATGGAGGGTGTGGCTCTATTTATAGGCTTGGGCAAGCTCTAGTATCATGACACATAGGTGGGTGACTCTTGTTTTGGTTTGATGAGTAAGGTGCTTGTTGTCATGCCCTCATCCATAGCAATCCTTTGAGCATGAGGTGGCAAGACTTGGAGTGCAAGTCATGTAGATATTTTCATCCTATGTGGCATGATCCTTATCCTCTCATATGATTTATCTTTGGATAGCCAAGTGGCATTTGTTACTAAATATCTTGTGGATAGTGCACCACATCATACATGATGGGATTTATGTTATAATATTGGTAAAAAGGTCAAGGTTGAAGGTTATTCCTCCATTTTGGATAGTTGGTGTTTGATTTCACCAAGGCATGATCATATGAGTTTCAAAATACTTATAGTTAGTTTTATTCAAATAGTTTGAACTATAATTCGTAATGTAAATGGATTTAGTTTTATGATATTCCATATATTTAATAAGTTATGATTTAAATGAGAATGTGTGGCTTTTATGCACTTTAAACCCTGTGGTTTACCTTATTTAGAAGTGAATTAAATTACACACAAAGGTAGTTGCTAACTTTTAAGTATTATTAAGTTAGGATTTGATTCTTAAAGAATGTGTTGTTGTAAGGAATGCCATGTTGAGATCTTTTATAAAATCTTGTAGTTGATCCTTAATTAAGGTGTTGGTTGTTGTAAATCTACTTTTATTTGATCTAGCCCATAGATCAAATCATCTCTACCCAAAACATGGTTTTAGCAAAGATCACAGTGAGGTTTATAGCGCTTTACTTGATGATCTACTTTAGTTCCAGCAAGTCAAGTGAAACTTCAGTTACTGTGGTAAGTTTTATTTGAAAGCGCGAAAATTCCCCGGATTTTATATGCATGAATGCAATGCACACTTTGGTGTTCTCTAATTTTATTGCCTCTAAACCTGGGATATTACAAGAAGCCGCCGCTGAAGAAGGCTTCGATGGCGGCCTTGATGACTGCACTAGCGACACCCACTCCTCCGCCAGCCGATGGCAACGACATGACAAGGTACAATTTTTTCCCTCTTTCAACTTGCCGGCGGCGGTGAACATGCGGCAGCTGACACTCTCCCTCGCAACCGCGCGACGAACGAGTCATTCGTCGACATGCTCAACTTGGCAACGATTGACATCGACACGGCGCCACTCGGCAGTGATGAGTACGACGAGGCCGCGATGGACTACGAGATGAGGCCCGAGTCCGACGAGGAGGAAGCCACAGAAGGGTGCGAGGAGGAAGCTGTGGAGGAGATCACTCAAGAGGAAGCTGCCGATGTGTTGATCAACCCCGCCCCTGCCCCGAAGAAGGTCTCGATCTGCACGGCCAACTACAGCGAGGTGGAAGACACAGCTTTGATCATGGCGTGGGAGTCGGTGTCAATCGATGCCGGGACCGGCACCGATCAGACCGGCAAGCGGTACTGGCACATGATTGAGGATGCGTTCTTCCAGAACATGCCGCCCAATGCATTGACGACATCGCGCACCTACCGATCTTTGCAAGGTCGATGGGACGCCATCAAGAAAACGTTGAGCCGTTGGAGTGGCTGCCTGGAGCAAGTGAGGAATGCTTCTCCAAGCGGCACTGACGTCGATGATTGGGATGCCATTGCAATGGAGAGGTACAAGCAGATGCCGGCATCAAAAGGAAAGGCGTTCTCGCTACACCATTGCTGGAAGCTGCTCGAGCATAGCGAGAAGTGGAAGCTGCGGGACAAGGAAGCACCACCGGCGAGGGGAGACCTTGAGTGATTGGATGATGACGAGGATGATGTGATCGCAACCAAGAGAAACTCGGGGAGGCTGGATGGAAACAAGAGGGCGAAAGACAAGTTGAGGAAGGAAGCCGAGGCCGCCGGTTTGAGAGACAAGATTGACGAGATGCTGAGGTCCAAGGAGCTGCTCGTCAACAAGGCCTTGGCGGAGAAGAGGGCTATAGCCGAGATGAAGAGCCAAGAGAAGCAAGCCAAGTGGGAGATCCTTCGACAAGATGAGATGCGTAAGGCACCCATGGAGGAGAAGAGGGCTATGGCCGAGAAGAATCGTGCCATGGCCGAGCTCATCGCACATGAGAACAAAGTGATGATGATGGATCCATCCACCATGGATGCCTTCACCAAGGAATGGTGGGACTTGTCAAGGATGGAGATCTTGGCAAGAAGGAGAGCAGCAGCGGTGGCTCGAACTGCTTGGGAGGAGGCGGCGTCGACGGTGGCAGCTGCAACGGCGAATGGTGGTGATGGCAGCGTCAAGAACTCGCCGTCGGCTTGATCTTCATTGATTTGCATCGCCGGTACCTTTTTTGCGTCGCATTGTCATCTTGAACACTTGTGTCATTTCGTCGAACACATGTGTCGCGATGTAAGGGTATTTTACCCTTATCCATTATTTTGGTAACAATGACACCGTGCTAGAGTGTTTGGTCTAATACATGTTTATAAGGTTCATCCCAGGTATTAGCCAAAGAGGCATAAATGGTGTATCAATGGAACAAGAAGGCTAAAGGAGACCCCCCACTTCGACAACAATCAAAAAGGGGTCTAATGCATCCTGCCGGTCAGAGACCCACTCGGACCGGTCCCTGCGCCGGCCAGTTCCGGTCAGTCGCCCGGTCGGATCGGGTGCAGGGCCGGGCACCCCGACACCAACCGGCTCCTACGCTGATACCATCCGGGAGGACTACTGCAGGACATTGATCTACCCCGGTCACGGCTCGGTCAGCCGCCCGGTTTGGACCAGCCGGTTCCGGTCAGGCGCCCAGTCGGACCGGGTGCAGGGCCGGGCGCCCCGGCGCCAACCGGCTCCTGCACTGATGCCATCCTGGAGGACTACTGCGCGACAATTCCCTGATCCGGTCTCGGTCCGGCCCACTCTCCGGTTTGGACCGGCTGGTCCGGTCCCTGGCCCGGTCTGACCGGGCCCTGCGCCGGATGTAACATCCCAAAAATTTCAAAACACAACAAATGAATTTCCCTATTTCCAAATTTTGGAACCAACAAAACTTTTATTCAATTAAGTTTTATACATAGTGATCTTGCTTAATTCTTGTGCTATTGCCATGATTGCTTGTTATAGTATTTTTGAAATGATCTTAAACCCTAAACCTCACTCCTCCTTTCACCATCCAAGTTAAATCAAATAAAAAGAAATTAAATAAGAAAAGGGCCTACGTGCCTATGGCTATTTTGGTAAAACTTTTACCTAGGCTTTTCTACCTTGATTAGATGTTTTGAAAACATCAACAAACCCAATCTAGTACTTCCCCAATCAAAACCAAGGTGAATCAAAAACATTTAAAAATAAAATCAACATATGCATAGAAGCATATGTGGCACCTAGCCATTTTATCAAATCTTGTCCTATGCACTCCTACCTTGCCCAAATAGTGTGAAACCATCTCTAAACCTAATCCCACACTAAATGGACCCTAAACCATGCCCAAGTAAAACAAGGGGAATGAATTAGAAGATTAAGAAAAATTGGAATATCACCTCTTATGTGTTTATGGCCATTTTTGCAAATCTTTGAGCTAGACCTTTTGGAATGGTTTCAGTGGTTTGGAAATGTTCCTAAACTCATAAGAATCACTTTGGAGTCAAGGAAAATCAAATCAAATAGAGAGATTTGAAATAGTGAGAAAATGTCATTTTTACTCTCATACACTTTTAGTCAAATATGCAAATCTTTAACCAAGGCCACCTTAGCTTGTGCCTTTGCTTGTGAAACACTTAGATATCAATAACAAACACTTTTGCATCCAAGAAACACAAATCAAATCAAAGGAAAAATCAAAATTCAATTACATGTGATCATGGTCACTTTTGACCTTTTTAATATCTTACCCACTTTGAGCTCTTCTATTAAGAGATTCTTAAACCAAACCCTAACAACTCTTTGCACCTCATCCAAGACCTCATCAAGATGAACATTTTTCGTGTTGACCACTTTGACCAAAGCTTTGACCATTGCTCTAATTATTCAAGCCAAGATGCCACCTTGAAACAAATTCTAGATTCCCTCCACTATTTGAATTTTCACAAAACCTCTCCAAATTTCAAACCAATGCCACACATAGTTGTCCAACATCATTCAGAACATGTCCATGCAGAATTTTGATCAAAAATAAGTGCAAGAGAGATCATTGCATTAAAGGGAAGAAGTACACATAGAATCAAATGGAGGTACAACCACTTTACTCATCACTTTCTCACCTTTTTCTCTCTCTCTCTCTCTCTCCCTTGTACTCCTTGTTAGTACACCATGGTACTCTGAAAAGCACATCATGATATGACACCACCTTGGCCATGATCACCATGCTCATGATTGCCACTCATTGCATGTACCACATACATTTTTTTGAATAAATCCAGTGTGCACACATCTAGCCTCTCCTACCTTGTGCACCATGTCAAATAGATGCATCTCACCCCTCTCAAACTTGCAGCACCTTTGTTACACAAGAATCATGCACACAAGATCATGCCAAGCCGATGCCATTGATTTGGACGCCACCATGCCAACCCTAGCTATCCTACCCCTCTGGTCACCATAACCTTGTCCATTGGACTCACCTCACACCACTGACCACCACCATGCAAAGGTTGATCCCAGGAGAAGCCCTGCACAGCCTTGTCACACCATGCCAGCCATCATGCTCACCACCACGCCCAACCCTGCCCCTGGACCTCTCCTCCCCCTATGACCATGTCACATAGCTTCACTTTTACCTGCTGATCATGCTAGACACGACCCTTGGTGGAGGAAAGCAAGAATTGACCCAAAACCACTCATGCCATGTCACATGATCACCACCCGTGGCCACCACCATCTCCCCCGCGTGCACCCTGCAACCCAGCACCTCCCCCTGCGCCACTAGTACCTCCTCACCCCCACCCACACGCCAGACATGGCCGTAGGCCCCCACGCGCGCCAGGAACGGCGACACGACGCGAAGCCCACAAGGACACCGACGTCGGCATCATCCCCGTACGCACTACACACAACGCCTGCGAGCCAGCCACTGCACACGCGTCCTCCCCTACTCCTTACCTCCCCTTTTCGACGCAGTAGCCATGATGGAGATGCTTGCACGCGACGCGCCCGCGACGTCGCCACCATGCCGGCCACGTCACGCCTCTCCTCTCTGAAGCCTATATAAACCCCGCCCCTCGCCTTGGACAGCCTCACAACACCCAGCAGCATCCCTTTCCTCCTCCTAGCGCCTCCCTCTCGCCCTCCTCGCAGCACACCGGAGCCAAGAGCTCGCCACCGCCACCGGCGGCATCCCTCAAAAACCGCCCAGTTTTTCATCACCATAGCCACCGAGCCCTACACCAAAGTTGTAGCCCTTGAAAAGACCTTTCCAACGCACCTAACCACGCCTCAATCCGAGCTCCGAGGTGAGAGAAATCGCCCCCGCAAGCTAGCTGCGTCGGGAGGAAGACGACGGCCCAACGCCGTCGGATCCCGATCCTACGCGCCGCGTGGTCCGCCTGCACCCGACGTGCATGCGCCATGCATGTGTGGCCCATGACGCAGCTGGGCCGGCCCAACTCCGTTCCCGCCCCCGTTTGAATTTAAATTCCGTTTTATCTTTTTTCCTTTATGTCAACACCCGGATTTTTAAGTCCGAATGCCTATTATGTCATACATCGCAATCCCAGGAATATTGTTGTTGCGAGGCATAATAGTTAAGTATCACAGTCATCATTCATTACAACCCATAAGTCTTACAAACTGGAATCACATGATCCATATTACACGAATAGTTGATCTATTGATCAACAAACAAACACAAGTTCATAGTTCAACATAGCGGAAGCGTAAGATACAAGGACTCTCTAGTCCACAGGCCAATGCTTGACGTCGGAAGGCGCTTAGTTGTCGTAGGCGTCCTGCTGGTCATCTCCTTGTTCATCTTCATACTCTGGCCATTTGAATAGCCAGGGACAAAGCCGTGAGTACGTTGAGTACTCGCAAACTAATTCAAGAAAAAGTGCTAGACATTCTAGTAGGGTTTGCTAAGCTCTAGTTTATTTGCATAAAGCTAGTTTTGGTTCACAAAGTTTTGAGAAAAACTTATTCAAGTGCTAACTAACCCAAGGGGGAACATTAGTGTCATTCCCACCCTTCAAGTGGTGATTTCCATTCAATTCACCACAAGTCAATTCACCATCACCTTTCAACATCATTTTCAAAGATATGACATCGGAAACTGTATGGCCTTTCCAACCGTCCGTAACCGTGGACGCGGCTATTCGAATAGGTTTACACTCTGCGAGAGGTTGCACACTTGTGCCACAACATTTGATTTCATCCGTCGGGATTTCCCCGAATAATCGTAACACGATACGCGGATCATCAACCATAACCTTTCACTTACGAATCCTAGTATGAGCACCTCTCCCCATGAGCTTGGCCTCCCGGTGAAGACCAGCTGTCAACACTGGGAACCGCACAGGGCTTGGGCCGGACATTCACCTCCTTTCGCATCATATCGTATCGTTTCTTTTGTGGTAGAGGCAGCTTTCGGCATAACCCCGATGACGCTTGTTTAGAGGGAACCCATACTAAGACGCATAAACTTCCAGTTAAGCCCTACCCATAATCAGGTATTGTGGGGGTACTTGAGAATTGGAAAGGTATCGCATTCAAACCCACATCATGTTTTATCAAAAATCACCATCTTCTCTTGGTCATATTCACCTTCAAAACTCATTCAATGGAATGCATCTTCATTCCAAGGTTTAAAAATCCTTTCAAAATCACAAAGTTCCCATCTAGAGTAGTTAAGGTTAGTTCATTAGCACTAGCTCTAATTCATGAGAGGTGCTACCTTGCTTTGCTTGGAAAGGCTAACTCCCTACTCTAAAAACCACTTGTATTTTGACCAAAGTTAACTATAAAAGGAAAATCATTTGGAAAACAAGTAAAAACTTGGGATGGGTTCACATAAGAAAAGGTAAGACATGGTGCCTTGCCCCAAGGGGGCTTTGCACTTGGCAAGAATAAAAGCTTGCATAGTAATTTAGCTTGCCTTGGTAGTTCTCAAACTGTTCCTCTTCCTCCTCCTGGTAGCAACCTTCTTCTTCGGCGTACTCTCCGGTGCTACCGTCTAAATTTGAATACGAGTATAATTACTCACTAATTCCATGGCTATTCCACACATCACAAATAAACACACAAACTACTCTATGCACACACATAAATAAACTAGGGTGCATGGGTTGTGGGATTTAAATAGGATTTGTATTCTATATGTAAATGATAGTTTCCATAGGGTTCTTGAGAAATAATTTCCTCTCATTGAAATCTTCTTAAGATTTAATTTCTCCAACAATCATGGATGAACTCATCTTGACCTAGATCAAATGTTCATCATCATCATCATTTGGGAGAATGATTTAAATGAGGTGGAACACCTCATGCCATTTAAATAACACTATATTTGATTTAAATCTCAAGAAATTCATATAAGAGAGTTTGGAACCAGGGGTCCAAACATCCCATGAATTCATGTGAGACAAGTTTAAATGAAGTGTAAGACTTCACACAATTTAACTTTAATAGTTTTGGATAATATCAACTAGTTAAACTAGTCAAAATATCCATTCATTAAACCATGGCATGATCATGCAAAGTGACCACACCATTTTATTGCAAAAACAATTAGTGTAAGTCAAAAGTGAGCTATTAGAGTTGGAATTAACTTAATATCTATTTTGGTTGATTTTTAAGAATTATTTGAATAGGGAAAAGTCCCTGGCTGGTTATTTTTGTCACATTAATTCTACAAAGAATTTGACCACGAGGCCAGTGGCATTGGATAGAGAATTTCAGTGGCTTTCCAACAATATCAAATTCACTAAATTTGGTTTAGCCAATTGGAAACTATTTAATTTCAAAGTTTGGGCAGTATTGAAAATGTTTGGAAAATGTTTAAAACGAATTTGAATTAAAAAGGCCGGCGGGAAAGCTAACTGGGCCTAAATGGTTTAAACAGGCCCAAGGCCAGCCCACCACGCGTCTGTGCCCGCGTGGGCTGCCTGACAGGGGGTCCCGCATGTCAGCGGCGTTTAAACGCCGAAGCGGTACGGGGCGACGTGGAGCGTAGGATTAGAGAGGGATCTAACGGCTGAGGTGCATCGTCTCGCCGGCGAGAGAGAGGTTCGCCGGCGGCTCGGGTAGGGGGTGGGAGAGCTAACCAGGGCTCCCGCGGTGGCTGGCAGTGTGCGTGATGTCGATGTGGACGACGGCGAAGCTCCTGGCACCGGCGGCGTCTCCTGGATCGGCTCCAATCGACGGCGGCGAGGTGCGGTACTGGCGGGCTCCGGGCTTCAAATTGGAGCAACTCCGGCAAGAATCGAGCGAGTGGTTGGGTGGAGGAGAAGCAGTGGAGGGTGGTGAACGTGGTGGTGTGCTCAGCTTCGTCCAGGGAACGCGGTATTTATAGATGGCCAAGGGTGCGGCTTGGCCGTGAAGAAGTCGACCATGGCGCGGCGTCTACGGTGAGCGGTCGAGCTAGGCGAGGGTGCTACGGTGTTCTCCTCGTCCAGACGAATCTGTAGGTGGTGATGGCACGGTCGGGCGGCGTCTGTGGGCGAAGCATTGCTTCCGTGTCTGCCGTGCTGGTCGCGGGATCGCGTTGTCATCTCCGGCGACGGCGGCCACGGGTCGGGGTCGAGAGCATGTCTGGTGGTTGCGTGGCGACGCGGCGATGCTCAACGGCTGGTCAGCGAGTCCAGGGCGTGCTTGTGGTGACGGCGCGGCGCGTGGCCAGTGTGTGCCCGCGGCGTGCACACGCGCGACGTGCGCGGCGTCCAGGGCGCCATGGACGCGAGCTGGTCTCGGCGTTGTCGAGCTCCTCCTCGACCAGGGCTGTGCTAGGCGAGGCTAGGCAGTGTGGTGGCGTGCTGTGGCGAGGGGGCCAAGGTTGGCAAGCAATGGAGAGAGGGGGAGGCTCGGCATGGTGATGCCATGGCCGGCATGGCCATGCCATGCAATCTAGCTCCTCCTCATTAGCTCCACTATGCTTCCCTTAGGGTTAGAGGGGGCAGGGGAACAATGTAGTGTAGCTTTGGTTTGAAAAATGTGAGGTAGATCACTATTTGCAATAGTGTGTGAATAGGGTTCAAAATTGGAAAATACAAAAATATCAAAAATGGAAATAATGCAAAAGGTGAATGTTTGTGAAATGTGAGTGTTGAGATAAGTTGTATTTGACCAGAGATGAGTTGAGGTGGTGGTGGAAAAATTGGATTTCAAAAATGGCCCAAAATGGCTAAGTGAAGATTGTTGAACTCATTATAAAGTTGCCACTTTGGGTGAGCATAGCTAGTGATCAAAGATGAATTTGGCAGGGTGGTCTTCATCAAAGTTGTTCACCTTGATGTTGACTTTGAAATGGTGCAAGGAGTTAGCAAAGAATGGTTTGGGAAAATTGAATTGCAGGGGCTCAAAGTGGTGATCAGACTGAAATTGGCAGATTTGGTCATCATCACATGTGAGTGGGAAATGTGTTGGAAAATTATTTGAAAAGTGAAACCTTGGTTCCAAAAGTTGTGATAAGTGTTTAGTAACATTATTCAACTAATGGTGAAGACCAAATAGGTCTAGGGTCAAAATTTATAAAAATGCCATAGGGCATATGTGAGGGTTTTTAGGGTTTTTCAATTATGGGAATTTCTTCCACTTTGATTTATTTGGTTGGTGATCTTCACATGATCACTCTAGGGTTTTAGAGCATAACAAATACAAGTAATAACAATCATCATGGCATATCACTCAAATGCACAAGTCCTATGCATGGTACTATATGCAAAAGAAAAGTTTTTGTTGGTTTGAAAATTTGTTTTTTCTGGAATTCTCTAACTTTCTTTTTCATTGAAATTTGGGGTGTTACAAACCCTTCCCCCTTACAAAAGATCTCGTCCCGAGATCAAAAAGAAAGTTAGGTACTAAAGAGATCTGGGTACTCCTTCTTCATGAAGTCTTCGCGTTCCCAGGTGGCTTCATCCTTGGTATGATTGCTCCATTGGATCTTTAGAAACTTGATGCTTCGGGTGCGGGTGGTTCTGTATGCTTCTTCGAGGATGCGAATCGGCACTTCGCGGTAAGTCAGATCCTTGTTGATATCCACCGATCGGTGATCGATGTTCTTGAACACTTCGGTCTTCTCAGGGACTTCAAGACATTTCCGGAGAAGTGAGATGTGAAAAACGTCGTGCACGGCCGACATTTCTTCGAGGCAACTCCGAGTTGATAAGATACTTCACCTCGGCGGCTGAGGACTTGGAAAGGTCCCACGTAGCGAGGTGCAAGCTTTCCTTTCAGCTGAAACCTTTGCATCCCTTTCAAGGGGGATACTTTGAGATAGACAAAATCTCCGATCTCAAAGGTCATCTCCCGACGCCTCTTGTCGGCGTAGCTCTTCTGTCTGGATTGCGCAGTCTTGAGGTACTCACGGATCTTGTGAACCTTCTCTTCGGCTTCACGAAGAACGTCCGGGCCGAAAACTTGACTCTCTCCGACTTCGACCAGTTCGGGGGTACGGCACTTCCTTCCGTACAAGGCTTCAAAGGGGGCCATCCGTAGGCTGGCTTGATAACTATTGTTGTATGAGAATTCTGCGTAAGGTAGGCGGTCTTCCCACTTGGATCCGTATTCCGGTACGCATGCTCTAAGCATATCTTCCGATATCTGGTTTACTCTCTCAGTCTGTCCGTCGGTCTGAGGGTGATAGGCGGTGCTGAAATTTAGGCGAGTGCCTAGTCCTTCATGCACTTTCTGCGGAACCTTGAGGTGAACTGTGATCCTCTATCTGACACTATCGATTTGGGGGTTCCATGCAAAGCGACTATTCTGGAGATGTAGAGTTCAGCTAACTTGGGGCCTTGATAGGTGGTTTTGACGGCGATGAAATGGGCGACTTTGGTCAATCTATCGACCACTACCCATATGGAATCATTGCCTTTGCTGGATTTGGGCAGTCCGGTGATAAAGTCCATTCCTACGGAGTCCCATTTCCATTCCGGAATCCGAAGGGGTTGCAACGGTCCGGCGGGTCTGCGGTGTTCTGCCTTAACTCGGCTGGCAGATGTCACACTTAGCGATATAGCTACCGATCTCTCTCTTCATTCCGTGCCACCAAAATTGTTCTTTCGGGTCCTGGTACATCTTGGTACCTCCGGGGTGGATTGAGTAAAGGGTGTCATGGGCTTCTTGCGGGATGACTTGTTTCAGGTCAGAGTCCGATGGTACGCAGAGGCGTTCTTTGTACCAAAGCACTCCGGCTTCGTCAATGGTGAATCCGGGGGCTTTTCCTGCGGCTATCTGTTTCTTGATTCCATCAATGCTAGCGTTGTCCTTCTGGGCTTCCTTGATCTGACCAATCAAGGTGGGTTGCAGTTCGATGCTGGCTAGGAATCCTTCACTTACAAGTTCAAGTCTGAACTGTTCAAACTCTTGGTGCAAACTAGGCTGTTCGGTTGCGAGCATGGAGTTCAACTGGCACGGCAGTCGACTCAAAGCATCCGCTACCACATTGGCCTTGCCGGGGTGGTAGTGAATCTCCATGTCGTAATCCTTGATCAATTCGATCCATCGGCGTTGTCTCATGTTTAACTCCTTCGGGTGAAAATGTATTTGAGGCTTTTGTGGTCGGAGTAAATCTCGCATCGATTACCCATGAGGTAATGACGCCAAACTTTCAAGGCTAAGACCACGGCTGCAAGCTCGAGGTCGTGGGTTGGGTAGTTCTGCTCATGTTGCTTGAGTTGTCTAGAAAGGTAGGATACAACCTTTCCTTCTTGCATAAGCACGCATCCAAGTCCGAGTCTTGGAGGCGTCGCAATATACGTCAAAGGGCTTTGCGATATACGGCATGATCGGGATTGGGGCTGTTGTCGGTCTACTCTTGAGCTGTTGAAAGCTCTCTTCACACTTGTCGGTCCACTCAAACTTTCTCGTCCTTTTTCAGCAGTTGGGTCATTGGTCGAGCGATGCTCGAAAAACCTTCTACAAATCTGCGGTAATATCCGGCTAATCCAAGAAAAGCACGGACCTCAGTTTGTGTGGTCGGAGCTTTCCATTCCATAACAGTTTTGATCTTGGCGGGATCTACGGCAATTCCTCCTGCAGACAAGATGTGTCCGAGGAATCCAACTTCTTCCAGCCAAAACTCACACTTGCTAAACTTGGCGTACAACTGGTGCTTTGTCTCGGGGTTTCTAGAACAATCTCCGAGATGCTGTTCATGTTCTTCTTCGGACTTGGAGTAGAACAAAATGTCGTCGATGAAAACAACGACAAATTTGTCCAAGAAGTTCATGAAGATCTTATTCATGAGATTCATGAAATAAGCGGGAGCATTGGTCGGTCCAAATGACATGACGTTGTACTCATACAACCCATATCCGGTGGTAAAGGCGAGTTTTTGGAATATCGGTGGCTCGGATTTTCGGTTGGTGGTATCCGGTTCTAAGATCAATTTTCGAGAAAACTCGGGATCCGGTGAGTTGGTCGAACAAGTCTTCGATCTTGGGTAAGGGGTATTTGTTTTTGATGGTGACATCGTTAAGCTTACGATAGTCGGTGCATAAACGATTTGCACCATCCTTCTTGTCGACAAACAAGACGGGGGATCTCCGGGGGGATGCACTTGGTCCGATCAAACCTTTGGCTAACATGTCATCTATTTGCTTCTTCAGCTCCACAAGCTCGGCTGCGTTCATGCTTGTAGGCTCTCCGGGCGATGGGTCCGGTTCCGGGGATTAACTCGATGATAAACTCGATATCCCGGTCCGGGGGCATACCGGGTAGATCATCCGGAAACACATCGGGGTAGCGACAAACGACCACGATTTGATCCGGAGTAGGCTTGGATACACTTTGGTTGCGGGTAAATTTTACGGGTAGTTTTTCGGAGACGTGCTCAACTACGATTCCGGTGCTTGCTAGTCATGGTTATGGCTTTCTTGGCGCGGTCTATCAATCCATTGTGTTTGGACATCCAGTCCATTCCTAGGACAACTTCCAAACCTTTGGTTCCAAGTATGATGAGATTTGCAAAGAAATCAACATCATGGATTTTGATTGGCACATTTTTACAAAATTTTCTGGCTTTGGTGGTTGATCCGGGGATTTGAACTATCATAACATGCTTCAAACTGAGGGGTTGAATTTTACTTGTTGATGCAAAATCTTCGGTGACAAAGGAATGCGATGCTCCGGAATCAAACAACACTCTAGCGAGGGTGTGGTTGACGAGAAAACATACCCGGTACCACATGCGGGGCTTCCCGGGCTTCTTCGGCGTTCATGTGGTAGAGGCGGCCGTTGCGGTTGTTGGGGTTGTTGGGGGCGAACTTCTTGCCGGTGGAGACACGGCGTTGCTGCTGAGCAGGAGCAGCGGTGTTGCCGGCGAGCTTGGCAAGACGCTTGGGACACTCGTTGGAGTAGTGCCCCACTACACCACACTCATAACAAGTGATAGTGCTCTTGTCCTGCTTGTTCGCAACGGGAATGGCATTGCTCCCGGTTCTGGGGTTGGTGTTGGTGTTGGTGTTGGTGGTGTTCGGGGCTCGAGGTGGAGCGCGGTTGTAGTTGTTGTTGTTGTAGTTGGGGTTGTAGCCTCCTGGCTTGGAGTTTCCTCCACTTCGGTTCGATAACCGGGGCGAGAGTTCGTATCGGGGGTTTGTTATGTCTCGGATTGAAACCTCCGCTTGAGCTAGGGCGAAACTTTTGGGGGTGGCTTGATCCACTCTGATTTGCCATGCGGCGCTTGCGGTTCTCATTGGCTTGGTTCAACTTGCCCTCCATCTGGATGGCGGAGTCAACAAGGGCTTCGAGGTCGGCGAAGGGGATGTTGACGAGGACGGTCTGCATCTCATCATGCAGCCCGTTCAGGAATCTCTCCTTCCTCTTTTCAACGGTGTCCGTCTCATCGGGGGCATACCTTGACAAGGTGAGAAACTTGTCGCGGTACTCAACCACCGTCATGCGACCTTGTTTCGGTTCACGGAACTCATCCCTCATCTTCTTGATAAGACCCGGGGGTACATGGTACTTGCTGAACTTGAGTTTGAAATCCTCCCAAGTCATGAATTGACCTCCGTTCATGGCACGGGTACTTGTCCACCAAGCGCGAGCTGGTCCAGCGAGGTAGTGAGTGGCGAACAACACCTTCTCGTTGGCTTCCACTCCAGCTACTTCCAGATTGTTCTCCATAGTCTGGAGCCAATCGTCGGCGTCGAGGGGCTCCTCGGTCTTGCTAAACACCGGAGGGTTGGTGTTCGGAAGTTCTTGAGCTTGGATCCGGGGTGGTCATGATTTCCATGGCCTTGGGCGATGTTCTGCAAGGCGATGATGTTGGCTTGGCGCTCGGCTCTCTCGGTTTCCCGGTCTGCAAGCAGGGTTTGCAGAAGCTGCATCATCGCGTCGTTGGTGCGATTCGGAGGGGCCATCTGAAGGTATAGAAGATCATGAGATAAGAGGGAACATTCTATGGTTCATTTAAGTTTGAAAAACATTTGAAAACTTGTAATCTTTTCATGACAAACATAACATTCATTCATTCATGCAACACATAGTACAAACTACACACATACTCCAATGGTTTTAAGAACCATTCTCATGCTACGATACAAAGGACGGGATACAACTCACACCTACTATAAGTGAAACTAGTGCAACTACTCCTCATCGTCGATATCAATCGGGACGTAGTCATCCTGTCCGGCCTCCAGGAACTCGTAGTCCTCCTCCTCGGTGTTCTCGTCCTCCTCAAAGTCATCGTCATCGCTCAGAAAGGCGTCTCCTCCCTGAATATCGATGCCTTCATCGTCCTCCTCCATGTGACGAATCTGATCCTCCTCGGGCCGTGACAGTGGCCTCAAGTGACGCGATCCGGTCGCGAAGGCGGCGAATCGTAGCGTCCTTCTTGGCACGCTGCTGGCGAAGGTTCCTGCGGTCGTTGTTGAGTAGCTTGATCGCCTCACCCTGCTCGATGATGTGAGCATGGGTCTGGTTCGCGTAAGCGCGAGAGGCGTCGAGGTCCCTCTGAGTCTGGTAGAGCATGAAGTCCAAGTGATCCACATGGTGCCTCAACTGGGGGTGGAGTGGCACATCCATGGGTCTTCCGTCAGAGTTACGCCGTGCGAGATGCGCAAAGCGTTCCTCACGAAGGGCTTCGGTATTCTGTCCGCACAGACGAGCAAGTGCTTCCTGAAGAGCACGTGCAAGCCCGTCGAGCCAGTTGCTTTCCCTGAAAGAGAAAAGGATCCTCTCCGAGGTGGGAGGCTCCAGCTTGCCCCTCAAGTCGGCAGTGATAATCCACTGCAGTTCCCCTCCCGGCTGGTCGTCCACCTAATCCCGTGAAACTCGGGGTGTGGGCGGCCAAGGTGATCCGACGAGGAGTCGAGGTCATGCTCGAAGATCAAGCTTCCTCCGTTTCCAAGCTGATAGAACTTGGTGTTGAGGGGTTCATTCGGCTCCATCTGAAAGAGAATTGGATGAGTAAGTTAGAGAGTGCAAAGTGTGGCAAAGTTTTAAGTTGATTTAAATAAGATAGACATGATCAAATTTTGGCAAAGTCTCGAAGGCAAGAGTGTGGTAAATTTTCACAAATAAGTCCTTTCATTTGATTTCAAAGTTAAATTTTTCAGAACGCCCATTCTAACTAAGGTCTTCTAAGGTCAAACAATGGCTCTGATACCAACTTGTCAACACCCGGATTTTTAAGTCCGAATGCCTATTATGTCATACATCGCAATCCCTGGAATATTGTTGTTGCGAGGCATAATAGTTAAGTATCACAGTCATCATTCATTACATCCCATAAGTCTTACAAACTGGAATCACATGATCCATATTACACGAATAGTTGATCTATTGATCAACAAACAAACACAAGTTCATAGTTCAACATAGCGGAAGCGTAAGATACAAGGACTCTCTAGTCCACAGGCCAACGCTTGACGTCGGAAGGCGCTTAGTTGTCGTAGGCGTCCTGCTGGTCATCTCCTTGTTCATCTTCATACTCCGGCCATTTGAATAGCCGGGGACAAAGCCGTGAGTACGTTGAGTACTCGCAAACTAATTCAAGAAAAAGTGCTAGACATTCTAGTAGGGTTTGCTAAGCTCTAGTTTATTTGCATAAAGCTAGTTTTGGTTCACAAAGTTTTGAGAAAAACTTATTCAAGTGCTAACTAACCCAAGGGGGAACATTAGTGTCATTCCCACCCTTCAAGTGGTGATTTCCATTCAATTCACCACAAGTCAATTCACCATCACCTTTCAACATCATTTTCAAAGATATGACATCGGAAACTGTATGGCCTTTCCAACCGTCCGTAGCCGTGGACGCGGCTATTCGAATAGGTTTACACTCTGCAGAGGTTGCACACTTGTGCCACAACATTTGATTTCATCCGTCGGGATTTCCCCGAATAATCGTAACACGAGTACGCGGATCATCAACCATAACCTTTCACTTACGAATCCTAGTATGAGCACCTCTCCCCATGAGCTTGGCCTCCCGGTGAAGACCAAGCTCGTCAGCACGGGAACTGCACGGGAGCTTGGGCCGGACATTCACCTCCTTTCGCATCATATCGTATCGTTTCTTTTGTGGTAGAGGCAGCTTTCGGCATAACCCCGATGACGCTTGTTTAGAGGGAACCCATACTAAGACGCATAAACTTCCAGTTAAGCCCTACCCATAATCAGGTATTGTGGGGGTACTTGAGAATTGGAAAGGTATCGCATTCAAACCCACATCATGTTTTATCAAAAATCACCATCTTCTCTTGGTCATATTCACCTTCAAAACTCATTCAATGGAATGCATCTTCATTCCAAGGTTTAAAAATCCTTTCAAAATCACAAAGTTCCCATCTAGAGTAGTTAAGGTTAGTTCATTAGCACTAGCTCTAATTCATGAGAGGTGCTACCTTGCTTTGCTTGGAAAGGCTAACTCCCTACTCTAAAAACCACTTGTATTTTGACCAAAGTTAACTATAAAAGGAAAATCATTTGGAAAACAAGTAAAAACTTGGGATGGGTTCACATAAGAAAAGGTAAGACATGGTGCCTTGCCCCAAGGGGGCTTTGCACTTGGCAAGAATAAAAGCTTGCATAGTAATTTAGCTTGCCTTGGTAGTTCTCAAACTGTTCCTCTTCCTCCTCCTGGTAGCAACCTTCTTCTTCGGCGTACTCTCCGGTGCTACCGTCTAAATTTGAATACGAGTATAATTACTCACTAATTCCATGGCTATTCCACACATCACAAATAAACACACAAACTACTCTATGCACACACATAAATAAACTAGGGTGCATGGGTTGTGGGATTTAAATAGGATTTGTATTCTATATGTAAATGATAGTTTCCATAGGGTTCTTGAGAAATAATTTCCTCTCATTGAAATCTTCTTAAGATTTAATTTCTCCAACAATCATGGATGAACTCATCTTGACCTAGATCAAATGTTCATCATCATCATCATTTGGGAGAATGATTTAAATGAGGTGGAACACCTCATGCCATTTAAATAACACTATATTTGATTTAAATCTCAAGAAATTCATATAAGAGAGTTTGGAACCAGGGGTCCAAACATCCCATGAATTCATGTGAGACAAGTTTAAATGAAGTGTAAGACTTCACACAATTTAACTTTAATAGTTTTGGATAATATCAACTAGTTAAACTAGTCAAAATATCCATTCATTAAACCATGGCATGATCATGCAAAGTGACCACACCATTTTATTGCAAAAACAATTAGTGTAAGTCAAAAGTGAGCTATTAGAGTTGGAATTAACTTAATATCTATTTTGGTTGATTTTTAAGAATTATTTGAATAGGGAAAAGTCCCTGGCTGGTTATTTTTGTCACATTAATTCTACAAAGAATTTGACCCTGAGGCCAGTGGCATTGGATAGAGAATTTCAGTGGCTTTCCAACAATATCAAATTCACTAAATTTGGTTTAGCCAATTGGAAACTATTTAATTTCAAAGTTTGGGCAGTATTGAAAATGTTTGGAAAATGTTTAAAACGAATTTGAATTAAACAGGCCGGCGGGAAAAGCTAACGGGCTGAAATGGTTTAAACAGGCCCAAGGCCAGCCCACCACGCGTCTGTGCCCGCGTGGGCTGCCTGACAGGGGGTCCCGCATGTCAGCGGCGTTTAAACGCCGAAGCGGTACGGGGCGACGTGGAGCGTAGGATTAGAGAGGGATCTAACGGCTCGAGGTGCATCGTCTCGCCGGCGAGAGAGAGGTTCGCCGGCGGCTCGGGTAGGGGGTGGGAGAGCTAACCAGGGCTCCCGCGGTGGCTGGCAGTGTGCGTGATGTCGATGTGGACGACGGCGAAGCTCCGGCACCGGCGGCGTCTCCTGGATCGGCTCCAATCGACGGCGGCGAGGTGCGGTGCTGGCGGGCTCCGGGCTTCAAATTGGAGCAACTCCGGCAAGAATCGAGCGAGTGGTTGGGTGGAGGAGAAGCAGTGGAGGGTGGTGAACGTGGTGGTGTGCTCAGCTTCGTCCAGGGAACGCGGTATTTATAGATGGCCAAGGGTGCGGCTTGGCCGTGAAGAAGTCGACCATGGCGCGGCGTCTACGGTGAGCGGTCGAGCTAGGCGAGGGTGCTACGGTGTTCTCCTCGTCCAGGCGAATCTGTAGGTGGTGATGGCACGGTCGGGCGGCGTCTGTGGGCGAAGCATTGCTTCCGTGTCTGCCGTGCTGGTCGCGGGATCGCGTTGTCATCTCCGGCGACGGCGGCCACGGGTCGGGGTCGAGAGCATGTCTGGTGGTTGCGTGGCGACGCGGCGATGCTCAACGGCTGGTCAGCGAGTCCAGGGCGTGCTTGTGGTGACGGCGCGGCGCGTGGCCAGTGTGTGCCCGCGGCGTGCACACGCGCGACGTGCGCGGCGTCCGGGCGCCATGGACGCGAGCTGGTCTCGGCGTTGTCGAGCTCCTCCTCGACCAGGGCTGTGCTAGGCGAGGCTAGGCAGTGTGGTGGCGTGCTGTGGCGAGGGGGCCAAGGTTGGCAAGCAATGGAGAGAGGGGGAGGCTCGGCATGGTGATGCCATGGCCGGCATGGCCATGCCATGCAATCTAGCTCCTCCTCATTAGCTCCACTATGCTTCCCTTAGGGTTAGAGGGGGCAGGGGAACAATGTAGTGTAGCTTTGGTTTGAAAAATGTGAGGTAGATCACTATTTGCAATAGTGTGTGAATAGGGTTCAAAATTGGAAAATACAAAAATATCAAAAATGGAAATAATGCAAAAGGTGAATGTTTGTGAAATGTGAGTGTTGAGATAAGTTGTATTTGACCAGAGATGAGTTGAGGTGGTGGTGGAAAAATTGGATTTCAAAAATGGCCCAAAATGGCTAAGTGAAGATTGTTGAACTCATTATAAAGTTGCCACTTTGGGTGAGCATAGCTAGTGATCAAAGATGAATTTGGCAGGGTGGTCTTCATCAAAGTTGTTCACCTTGATGTTGACTTTGAAATGGTGCAAGGAGTTAGCAAAGAATGGTTTGGGAAAATTGAATTGCAGGGGCTCAAAGTGGTGATCAGACTGAAATTGGCAGATTTGGTCATCATCACATGTGAGTGGGAAATGTGTTGGAAAATTATTTGAAAAGTGAAACCTTGGTTCCAAAAGTTGTGATAAGTGTTTAGTAACATTATTCAACTAATGGTGAAGACCAAATAGGTCTAGGGTCAAAATTTATAAAAATGCCATAGGGCATATGTGAGGGTTTTTAGGGTTTTTCAATTATGGGAATTTCTTCCACTTTGATTTATTTGGTTGGTGATCTTCACATGATCACTCTAGGGTTTTAGAGCATAACAAATACAAGTAATAACAATCATCATGGCATATCACTCAAATGCACAAGTCCTATGCATGGTACTATATGCAAAAGAAAAGTTTTTGTTGGTTTGAAAATTTGTTTTTTCTGGAATTCTCTAACTTTCTTTTTCATTGAAATTTGGGGTGTTACACTTTAATTTTGCATACTGGTGCAGTGCTAGAATGTAAATAATTTCCAATCTACAAATCCAAATCTTGTGATTCAAAATGTTCTAGAAAGCTTATGAAATTATCTAACTAACCTCACTGGTATAAACCTTATAGCTTTTGTAGATTTGGAATAAAAAAAATAACAAATCTGATACTTTTCAGTTTTCAAATAAATATTAAAAATCAATCCTTTTGAATTTTGAGGTGATTCCACCTCTCATAATTCACATTTCACAAACTCTAATTGTTTATGTAAAATTATGATATAGGTACTGTGTATGATCATGGGATAGAAGCAAAATATTGGCTATGTAGTCAATACTAGTCCATTTAAACTATTTCAAATTTTAGGAAATTAAATCTATGAGGTGTAGCACCTCATTTAAATCATTTTCTCAAGTGTTATGAAGTAATGTGATGACCTCTATTGCTTAGGTTCACACTTGCTCACTTGAGGAACTTAAATCAAAATAGTAGTTAAATTACAATGGTTATTTAAATCACATGAGATGATGAATCTCATTTAAATCATTTTTCTCAAATAATAAGTGTGAAGTGTTGACCTTGGTCAACATGTGATCATACCTGGTTATTTGAGAAGATTAAATCTTAAGAAGATTCAATTAGAGGAAATTATTTTCTCCAAAGAACTACATAGAAACCCTAACTCCAATTTCAATGAGAGGAAATTATTGTCCTATTACTATGTAAGAAACCCTAGCATAATTTGTGAATAAATGTTAAATAGTGATGCTAGATCATTTGTGTGAGCCAATAAGGCTAATTAAGATTACTTAAGTGTTGTTTGGTGATTGTATCCTCGTATTCGTTTATAGACGCTAGTACTGGAGGCTATCAAGAGGAAGAGGTCTTCTACCAAGAGGAAGAGCCAGAAAACTTTGATCACCTCACCAATCAAGGCAAGCTAGACTAATGCAAGCTATTTTGTTTGCAAGCTATTATCAATGCAAGATAGATTTGTGCAAAGCTCAATATTAAAAGTTACTACTCTAGTTGGGAACTTGTGAATTGAATTAACTTTGAAAGCCTTGGGATGATGAGTCATTCTATTGAAAGATTTGGAAGGTGAATATGACTGGTGAATGACTTGGTGAATTTTACCAAAACTGATGGTTGGGTTCGGATGCGATACCATTCCAATTTTACAAGTACCCCCACAATACCTGAATATTGGTAAGGCTTAGCTGGAAACTTATGTATTTTAGTATGGGTTCCCTCTGAACAAGCGTCATAGGGGTTATGCCGAGGCTGCCTCCATTGTATGTGAAATGGCGTGAAATGAGGTGAATGTACTACCCAAGCCCTGTGCAGTTCCCGGGTTGACGGTTTGTTTTCACCGGGAGGCCAAGCTCATGGGGAGAGGTGCCTATACTAGGGTATGTAAATGAAAGGTTAGGATTGGTAGTTCGCGTACTGCGTACGATAAATTAGGGCCAGTTACCCCGGACGAACTATTGGAATTGTTGTGGCACAAGTGTACAACCTCTGCAGAGTGTAACCTATTCGAAAAGCCGCGTCCGCGGTCATGGACAGTTGGAAAGGCCATACTGTTCCGTCATCAGAATTTTTCTAAAAATATGAATGGTGACTTGTGACTTGAATTTGAAAGGTGACTTTGACTTTGAATCACAACTGAGTTATGGGAATGACACTAATGTTCCCACTTGAGTTAGGCAAATGAAGAGGTTTTGCTTATGAAATAAAACTGGCTTTATGCAAAATGAAACTAGAGCTTAGAACACCTTACTATAGTTGATAGTATTTACCTTAGTTTGCGAGTACTTTAAAGTACTCATGGCTGTGTCCCTGGCTATTCAAATGGCCAGACTATGAAGACGAGTACCAGAACCCGGAGGAAGGACATCAGGACGTCTACGACAACTAGGATCACTCCTGACATCAACAGTTGCTTGTGCAATAGATGGACTACTACTACGCTATTTCGCTTTCGCTATGTGTTATGTAATGGATCAATAGAACTTCTATTATTGTAATGAGACTGAATCATGTGATCCTTTATTTGTAAGATGATTATGTGTTGTAATGAATGATGTGTTGTGATATCAATCTATTATGTCTCGCAAAAACAATATTCCTGGGATTGCGAGGAATGACATAATAGGCATCTGGACTTAAAAATCCGGGTGTTGACAAGTTGGTATCAGAGCCATTGTTGATCTTAGGAGACCCTAGTTAGAATGGACGTCTGAAAAACTTAGTTTTGAAACAAATGAAGTGATTATGTATGAAAACTTATTCTCCCTCTTATCCTTAAGGTCTTCTTCAAAATAAGAAAGTTATGCTCTATTCTTCTTATACTACTGCATAAAATTTTGACACACTTCTCTAACTTACTCATCATAATTCTTCACAGATGGAGTACACCTGCAAGTCTTATTAGCTTGGCCACGGAGGAAACCTCATGTTCGAGAAGGATTTAAAACAACTGGTTGAGTATTTAGGACGCCCGTATCCCGAGTTCTTCGGAATACCCCTCAACAATCCATCGGGAGGACCACCTCGGTGGGAAGTTACTGCAGATCTGAGAGGAAAGCTTGGAACCCCAACATGGGAAACCATCTGGTTTTCTGTAACGGGAAACACTTGGAAGGATGGAATAGCCAAAGCTATGCAGGAAGCAATTGCCCGGCTGAGTGGACAGAATATCAACAAGCTCAAGAATACCCGCTTCATTTACTACCCAGGACATGACCCCATGGGAAGACCAATAATCATGCCCCCGCACCCGGAGATGAACCACTATGTTGCCTACCTCGACTATATGCTGTACAAGACCCGCAAGGAGTTGGACAACGCCCTCGCCTTTCGCCAAGCACATTAACCGTGAAATGAAGAATCCCCCCCCCCCCTGAAGAGTAGTATCTTTTAAAGCACTTTCGTATGTGTGAGTTGTATCAGGATCCCCTTGTATCGTAGAACGAATGAATGGTTCTTCAAACCAACGGTGTGTTAGATTTGTAATGTATGATGCTTGGTATGAATGAAAAAGTGTTGTTGGTTTTTACCCCCGCAACACTACTCAAGTTTTCAATTTATGAACTTTTTAAACTTTAACAAAACAAACCATAGAAAATTTGCTCTTATCTTATTATCTACCTCAATGTTCAGATGGCCCCACCAACCCGCAGCGCCACCCAGGATGCCATGATGCAGCTGCTGCAGACGATGATGGCAGACCGAGAGTCGAAAGAGCTGAACGCCAAGCCAACATTGCCGCACTGCAACAGATAGCTCAGAACAATCAAGGCCATGGAAACCAAGATCACCCTGGGTCAAAGCTCAAGAACTTTCAGAACACCAACCCTCCGATATTCAACAAGACTGAAGAGCCCCTTGATGCTGATGACTGGCTCCAGACCATGGAGAACAACCTCGAAGTTGCGGGAGTAGAAGCCGCGGAAAAAGTACTGTTCGCCACCCACTATCTGTCAGGACCTGCCAGAGCCTGGTGGACAAGTGCCCGTGCAATGAATGCGGGACAGATGATGACTTGGGAGGACTTCAAGCTGAAATTCAGCAAATACCATGTGCCCCAAGGACTAATCAAGAAGATGAGAGACGAGTTCCGTGAACTCAAGCAAGGAAGGATGTCCGTGGTGGAATACCGCAACAGGTTTCTTACTCTGTCAAGGTACGCCCCGGATGAGACCGACACCAATGAGAAAGAAAGGAAAGATTTCTGAATGGACTGCATGATGAGATGCAGACTGTGTTAGTGAACATTACGTTCGCTGACCTCGAAGCCTGATGGCGTGTAACTCACACGTTCGTTGGGAACCCCAAGAGGAAGGTATGATGCGCACAGCAGCAAGTTTTCCCTCAGAAAGAAACCAAGGTTTATCGAACCAGGAGGAGCCAAGAAGCACGTTGAAGGTTGATGGCGGCGGGATGTAGTGCGGCGCAACACCAGGGATTCGGCGCCAACGTGGAACCTGCACAACACAACCAAAGTACTTTGCCCCAACGAAACAGTGAGGTTGTCAATCTCACCGGCTTGCTGTAACAAAGGATTAACCGAATTGTGTGGAAGATGATTGTTTGCGAGAAAACGGTAGAACAAGTATTGCGGTAGATTGTATTTCGATAAAGAGAATTGGACCGGGGTCCACGAGTTCACTAGAGGTGTCTCTCCCATAAGATAAACAACATGTTGGGTGAACAAATTACAGTTGGGCAATTGACAAATAAAGAGGGCATGACCATGCACATACATATTATGATGAGTATAGTGAGATTTAATTGGGCATTACGACAAAGTACATAGACCGCCATCCAGCATGCATCTATGCCTAAAAAGTCCACCTTCAGGTTATCATCCGAACCCCCTCCGGTATTAAGTTGCTAACAATAGACAATTGCATTAAGTATTGCGCGTAATGTAACTAGTGACTACATCCTTGAACATAGCACCAATGTTTTATCCCTAGTGGCAACGACACATCCATAACCTTAGAGGTTCTTGTCACCCCTCCGATTCACGGAGACATGAACCCACTATCGAGCATAAATACTCCCTCTTGGAGTTACTAGCATCAACTTGGCCGGAGCATCTACTAATAACGGAGAGCATGCAAGATCATAAACAACACATAGACATAACTTTGATAATCAACATAACAAGTATTCTCTATTCATCGGATCCCAACAAACGCAACATATGGAATTACAGATAGATGATCTTGATCATGTTAGGCAGCTCACAAGATCCGACAATGAAGCACAATGGGGAGAAAACAACCATCTAGCTACTGCTATGGACCCATAGTCCAGGGGTAGACTACTCATGCATCACTCCGGAGGCGACCATGGCGGCGTAGAGTCCTCCGGGTGATGATTCCCCTCTCCGGCAGGGTGCCGAGGCGATCTCTGGATCCCCGAGATGGGATCGGCGGCGGCGGCGTCTGCGGAAGGTTTTCCGTATCGTGGCTCTCGGTGCTGGGGGTTTCGCGACGGAGGCTTTAAGTAGGCGGAAGGGCAGGTCGGGAGGCGGCACGAGGGCCCCACACCACGGGGCCGCGCGGCCAAGGGGGCCTCGCCACCCTAGGGTGTGGCCCCTCGTGGCCCCACTTCGTCTCCTCTTCGGACTTCGGAAGCTTCGTGGCAAAATAGGACCCTGGGCGTTGATTTCGTCCAATTCCGAGAATATTTCGTTACTAGGATTTCGAAACCAAAAACAGCGAGAAACAAGAATCGGCACTTCGGCATCTTGTTAATAGGTTAGTTCCAGAAAATGCACGAATATGACATAAAGTGTGCATAAAACATGTAGATAACATCAATAATGTGGAATGGAACATAAGAAATTATCGATACGTCGGAGACGTATCAAAGCCCTCGTGGACTCAGCCATACAGATGGAAGGAAAGCTGCATCAGGCCAATGAGAATCGCAAGAGAAGGATGATGAACCAAAATGGACCCCACCATACCCAGAAGTACAGCAACAACTCCTCTGGAGGATTCACCCCAAGACACAACAAGCCCCCTGCTCAGAATTATCGCCCCAACTACCCCAATAACAACGGAGGACCCCCGAAGCCCGGAGGCAACAACAACAACAGCCACAACAACAACAACCACCCCAACAGCAACAACAACAATGGAAACAACAACAACCCCAATACTGCCCCGAGGACTGGGAGCAATGCTACCCCCATCACCCCCAAAGACAAGGCAACAATCAACTGCTATGAATGTGGAGTTGTGGGTCACTACTCCAATGAGTGCCCCAAGAAGCTTGCCAAGATTGCCGCCAATACCGCTGCACCTGCTCAGCAACAGCGCCGCTTTGCAGGAAGAAGGAACCAGAACAACAACAACGGTCGTCTCTACCACATGACTGCCAATGAAGCTCAGGAAGCACCCCAGACCATGCCAAGTATGTCTTCCTGTTAATCAAAATACTCAATCTCTCTCAAGAACCTAACTTTTCTTAAAATCTCGGGACGAGATTTGTTTAAGGGGGAAGGGTTTGTAACATCCCAAAAATTTCAAAACACAACAAATGAATTTCCCTATTTCCAAATTTTGGAACCAACAAAAACTTTTATTCAATTAAGTTTGATACATAGTGATC